>NC_044252.1:34409208-34414208 GCF_003957555.1 Calypte anna | reverse complement strand
GAAAGGATTTATTTTTTTTTAATTGCAATCTTGAGAGTATCTCCTTAAACACAGATACGCAGTATGGGTCTTCAGAAAACTTTCTTGTTAGGTACCTGTGTGAAAACATTGGCTATTTTCAGTTTTCTCTCATAATTTTTATATACAAAATTTACTTTGCACTACAGAAATATTTTTAGCCTGCCATAGAAACCCAAACCATTCTGAACAACTGCACTGCTAATAATGTGGGCTTTCTTTCTATTTTTAAAATTGCAACATCCACTGTGGTTAAATATTTAATAAAGCTTTTTTATAGACTCATTGAATTCAGTTAGTCAGTTGAGGTATTTTTTCCAATATCCACAGGCAAGGCAGAGATTTCACAACTTTCAGTAAGATGTATGTTTGTTTGAAAATTATTATATGACAGAGGAATATTGTTACAGGAGCTGTGTTAGATGATATTAAGGCTCTGGTTATAAATCCTATTTGCCTAAATATTACATTAAAATATTACAGTATTATATTCTTATGCTGGGTGATTGCTACTAGGTACAAATGGAAGGAGCTGTGCAGAACACCAGCTCTTACAGATGTTTGCTGAAGCATCATGGATTTCATATGGCTCTGAGATGGATAAATACCTTTGAGGAGCTGAGCCAGTGGAGACAGGCAAACCATCAGATTTTCCATGTGCTGTGAGCAAGCATCATTTTCTGCAGAGTGCCTGAAATTCTTGAATTTCAGCAGAACTGCAGCACTGGGTCGTGCATCCTCCTGATGGAGAGCAGGGAGATCTCCTCTGGGTTTCTATGGCAGCTGATGCTCCATCAGCTCTTTGGGAAGGGGTGGAGGCAGCACCTCCTCAGGCAGCTCTCTGGCACAGGGCTGCTGCTTTCAGCCAGGAGGAATTTCTGTGCTCCCAGGCTCCAGGAGCACAATTCCAGCATCATTCTCTAAATTGTGTATGCGGGAGCAGGAGATGGATCCGTGCAGACCTCTCTGCAAGAAGGTATTTCCTCAGCTCTCAGGCCTAGCAGAGGAAGAAACTCCCAGACAATACCTCAGATATAAAAACAGGTGCGAGCCCGGTTTATTTCAGTAATATTTATCTTAATTAGTAAAATACCTTGGAGTATTGAACAGTTGAAATGTAATGTTTTGCTGCTTTGATGTAGTACTGCAGCAGTGAAGCACTTTACCACATCAGCATTATGCCTTATTTTTCGGAGTAAAATATTTTGTCCTGTTAGTCATATCAGGTTGTTTTCATAAAATGCCATGTTTTATTATAGTTACATCTGTGTTAGACTCTGGCATGACTGCAGCATTTATGATTTGATTGCAAGTTTCCTTTCACTCTTCACTGCAGTGCTGCCAAGATCCCTCATGCAACTGGCAAGATCTGGTTTCTTACTGGGGGGATCCTTGGTTTCTCATGATTTGCTAATTCCAGACATTTAGACCTTGGCAAATTTGCAGATATTTTACATGCCAAGCCCTTCTCAGATTGAAATGTATGGTATGGTATGGCATGGCATGGCATGGCATGGCATGGCATGGCATGGCATGGTATGGTATGGTATGGTATGGTATGGCATGGCATGGCATGGTATGGTATGGTATGGTATGGTATGGTATGGTATGGTATGGTATGGTATGGCATGGTATGAGGTGGCAACTCAAGACACCAAGCACACTGCAGGAGGGGTTACTTTAAGTGATTTCCATTTGTTACTTCATACTTCACCTTTTCAATAGTTTTTGTTTGTTTGTTTTTAATCCAGTATCAGTGTAAAGTAATCAAGTATCTGTAAGAGCAGCACAGTTGTGGCTGTTCAATAGCATGAGTTGGGTCAATGGCTGACAGGGTGTCCATGTGCATTAATCCATCCTCTGCAGAGCCCAGACACGTGGGAGATGCTATGGGGAAGGATATACAAGCAGAGGGTGTATGAAGTCTTGCTCCATGTGTACTGACTGCATTTGTCACTCATTTTTAGTGGCTCATTTAGTGACTCATTTTTTTAGGCATGGGAGATGACAAAGGAGATGGAGGGGGGCAGCACTCTGCTGGCAGAGCTGCAGTCCCACCCCAGCTCTGCAATCCTACCTTAGGGTTCATACCCAGGACTTGAAGTCTGCTCTCTGCAGGTCTTAGAGAGGGGAGAGCTCTGGGGATGTCAGCACAGCCACCCATGTTCCTGCACCTTGGTGTCATGCTGCCCAGCTGAGCTGTGTGCCTGGCTTTGCTGACACTGGTTTGTCACAGCTGGCACACTGCCTGTTCTCTGGGGCTGCCATCTTGCATCACTGAAACTGCTTTTCCTTTCTCTTTTTATCTTTTTATTTATTTTTTTTTAATTCCTTTTCTCAGTCTCTCTCATTCATGTATTCATTTAAAATAAATTGTAGCTATTATGATGGTAATGACTTTTTTGGCAAACATAAGAGCTTGAAGCACAATTGTTCTCAGTAAGAGGTGTCCTTGCAGAATCCAGGGTCATGAAGATGATAGTGCTGGACTTGTGACCGAGATGTATAGGTGTCACCAACCCTTAATTCACTCCACGTTTGTGGAAGATGCATGATCTCTGATAATTGTCTGGCTCTGCATCCTCTCTTTCTTCCTTCCTCCTCTCATTCCTCTGCTCCTGGAGGAAGAAGGCAGTAGTTGGTTTGGTGGGTGACTGGGACTGGCCAGGAAACATTTTCCCTTGATTCTACTCCCAGGCCATTGTTTCAGTGAAAAAAAAAATAATCTACATAAGACTCTGAAAGAGACAGGCTATTCCTGAGCTGAGTAAGCTGACATTTCTCCTCAAGGATGCAAAAGCCACAAATGAGTGGTTTATGTGCTTGGTATTTCTTTGCCAAGTTCTGTGTGGAGCTCTCACTCTCCCTCCCACATCTCAGAGCCATTGTCCCTGCCAGGTTCTCCTCCATCCATGCCTGCAGTGTCAACATCTGGGGTTGGCTTTCCTCTCCAATTAGGGAAAAAAAACCCAAAACACAACAGTTTTCCAATGTTCATATGAGTATTTTAAGCAAATCTCTATACTGTTATCTGATTGAGTGTAATTATGGGCTGACCTGTGAATTTTAGGCCTGTAATTGAAACAAGTGAGTAAGTGCCATTGTTTCCCTTCCTGCTATCTGGAGGAAAGCTGGGAGATTATGAGAAACCAGGGAGATAAAGACAAAGGTGTCCTACGAGTTTTTTTAATGAAAAATCTATTCTTAGTTTCTTTGTGGAGTGGTGAGAACTTAAATGCCTTTTAATTTTTTAATTTTTTTTTTTTTTACAGTAAATAGGTTGTCCTTAGTAAGTCCAGGGATATTAGTCCTGCTTCAACAAGCAAGAGTGCCTCCTGATGAATGATGTGTTCAACCCCTCCATGCCTTTGTATTTCCTATGCATTCCACAATGCTTGGCTCACCCTGCCGAGTTCTGTGATTGAAATTCATTGCCAAATTTATTGAGAAATTAATGAGAAAAGCTGCAAAGTATTGACTTTGAGAGGAAAACACAACTCATCTTGAATGAGGAGGAAAATGCAGCAATAATTTAGCCACTATTGATTTTGCCCTGTCCATGTATTGATCTTCATTTTACAATATTAATTTGCACCTGCAATCGGCTGCAAAGGGAACCGATTTCATTTCTTTGCAGTGTTAATGTGCAAAGCATTAGGTGCTCTTAAGAAGTGCTGGTATTACAAGTTGCATCAGAAAGGCTGATGGTGGTTGGTTTTTTCCTTTATTTTTTTTATTTTATTTGTGCTTGTTACGGAAATGGACTAAAAAATTAATTTTTTGTCTGACAAAATATTAAAGTGAAAACCCATCTGGAATGTATACCTCCTCCCAGCCCCGTAGGCTGCTTTTCATCTGGGTGAGGAACAATCAGCAACCTGAAATTCCAACCACTTCTCATCATCATGCCCATATCAGTTCAAAGTTCATGAAATTTCTATGAGCATTGATCTTTACCCATTGATTTTTTTTGCAGCAGATCTTTGAAATTTTAATTTCCCGAGCATCTGAATTTCTTATAGATGAAATGCACTTGGTAGAGACAGTTGATGATAAAGTGGTGAACTTAGCATCATTTTAAAGCCTAAAAAAAGGAGAAAAAACAGGCATTTGCAGACTTTGTATAATGTTTTGAGGTGAAATGATAAAGGTGCTCTGATAGGGGTGAAGTATTCAGCGGGGAGTTAAATATCAATTTTGTCTTCAGTGGCCACACATTTTTAATGCAACTTTTTTATACAGTCATTTTTGAAAGAAAAGCTATCTGGAGAAACAGCAGGACTAAGAGACATTCTTCACTGCACAATCATTTGCTCACAGCAGTCTTTATCACCTGGTCAAGTTCACCTAGTTACTTATCAGTAGGACATTTAATAACCTCAAGGTGATATAATTGCTATTGGCATTTTTCCCCCTTGGATTCAGCTGGTTAATGTGTAAACTACTTGTCAGCAAATAGCACTTTGTCACTGAAATCACTAACACCCTCTAGAGGAATGTCTCTGTATTGAGCAATTTAATTTTACTTTATTTAATTTTTACACATTACAACCTGTGTTCATTCAGGCACGCTGAAGCCTTGCAGTCTGCTAAAGCAGGGTGCGGGTGTCCCTGTTAGTAAAATATACTATATCTTATTTAACAATCCCCATGGCTTAATTGAAGCTCTCTCTTGTCCCTCAGAAAAGGAACTGCAGATGTTCTTATTATGTAGTTATGCTGCTAATGTGAAAAACTGCCTCATTACCAGGATCTGTTTGTAGCTAGAAAATTACTGCATTATGACAAATGCATGATTGGGAAGTTACAGGAAGATGATCATTATTGAAATGAAACTGGAACTCATTTAATAGCTGGAACCAGCAGCTGGAATGAAGCAAATGAATGTCTTCCTGTTTTTATTATTGCAGGCAGGTTTTTTTCAGTCAGAAGGAACATTTGTGCCAAACAGGAGGGCCCGTGGACCCATCTCCCACTCAGGA
>NC_044252.1:34354208-34399208 GCF_003957555.1 Calypte anna | reverse complement strand
AATCTGCCTCTCGCAGGGCATTGCTCATCTTCTTTTTTTTTCAGCTGGCGTGCTTGTGGGGAGGTTTGATTCCTATTCATTCACAGAAATGATGGCTTTCAAAGCGCTCTGATAAGTTGTGAAGAAATCTTGTGTTGGTTACCTAAGACAGCTCAAGTCTTGCTGGATAGATCATCCCCTAAAAAAACCTCAACAGCTAAATTTTATTACAGCCGAAGGTAAAAAATAAAAAATTAAGTCCATTTGTATTTAAAATTAACTAAACTATGGATTAATCCTCACAATCATAAAACTGGAAGTAGGCATGCAGACAGGGATAAGACAAAATTCAGTGCATCCATGCCCCCAGGCACAAGTACTCAACACTCTCTGAATGTGAAGTCATTTATGAAGTCCTTTACAACATGCAGTCAAAGAGGTTAATTGAAAAATTTCTTAATGTCATTATGAAAGAACTAGATTAACCCAAGTTAATTCACTTTATTGTTCAAAATAAAGAGGAATAAGCATTGAACTCACTTGCAAATTTGGGGCATGAATTAGGGGTGAGATGTTGTCTTTAAGGACTCTGCCAGTTTAATTAAGATATGGAAAATTACTTATTGTTCTTCACCACTAAAGTGCTAGGAATTAACAGCCAAATGTGATGCCTGTGCCTTTCATATCTCTACCATGTGTTTGTTTGTTTAATACCCATAAGACTACATCATTAAACCTCAAGCACTGATTTCACTAATTCAGCACTAGAGCTACATGCTACAGCAGCAAACACCTTTTCTAGTCAATCACAATTGAACAGCTGGATGCAAAACGCAATATTATTTTTAGGCTCCTATCTAACTTTGACTTCAAACCACAAGCAGTTATTTTCCTCCACAACAAAATGCCTTCCTATCTTTGTAATACCCCCCCTAAATATAGCAGGAGCACCAGGATAGCTTGTGATGTATTTTACCCACTTTATGGGTTCCTCATGATCGTAGATGCCACCGCGAGCTGCCAGCACTGTCACCCTTCTCTTTTCTTCCCCCAACGACAGCTGCATCTAACAAAACATAACACAGCTTGTTTGTTTTTTTCTTTAGGAAGTATTACTTAAGAGAGCAGCAGACCTTGTGGAAGCCCTATATGGGATGCCCCATAACAACCAGGTAGGTCACTGGCGCGGCCTTTCCGCACACGCCTACACGTGTAAATCAATACCTGCTATTTGCAAAGCTGGCAGAGCATCAGTGCATCCCTTTTGTACACAGCCTGGCTTTGCCAGCCACCTTGAGGGCAGTCTGATGTGATGCAATGCTCAGAGGGAAAAGCTTCATCTTCCCATTCTCCTCTCACGGCTAGTTTGCCCATCAGAAATGACAATTAAGTGCAAGGTGCCAAAAGCATAAGCAATCATTAAGGCAAGAGAATAACCTTGAACTCGGGCCAAAACATACAGTGACTAATGGGAAGTCCTGAAGAAATCTGCTAAACAGAGCATAGAAAACATACCGTGCTTTGCAAACTGCTGGAAAAGCCTCTAACTGTCCTGGATGAAAGGAGTGAGTGCAGACGGTTTGCACAGGGCTGGCAGTAAATTCTGTGTTCACTTCTTGATTCCTTTACACTCGCTGTGTCGAGGGCTGCAGGAGGGAGGACAGACTGTTCAGCAGAAACGAGCAGCACAATCCCCACCACCCTCACCCTACAAACCCACACGAATCTCCTCAGTAAAGTCTAACGCTACTGGAATTATTTCGCGCCAGTCCTCAGCCTCTCGGTGCTCGGAGCTGATTTTGGTGTTTTTGTAGGAAATAATCCTGAAACGAGCGGCCGACATTGCTGAGGCGTTGTACAGCGTGCCCCGCAACCACAACCAGATCCCCACTCTCGCCAACACTCCTGCTCACACTGGCATGATGGGGGTGAACTCCTTCAGCAGCCAGCTCGCCGTCAATGTCTCCGAAACATCACAAGCCAACGACCAAGGTAGGTGGGGTTTCAAGAGTTTAATCCTCCACCGTGTTGACTGCTTTTGGCCCGTGCCCGTTAATCCCGGCTGATGCCACCGCTGCCTTCTACCTCTCCTCCTCCCCGTAGCCGTGTGTCTGATCCTGTAATGAAATGCTGCCTTTAACTTTCTCGTAATATTTAATCCTTCCTGTTCTTTCGTTTGCTGTTATCATAAAGCACCTCCAGTGGGGAAAAGAAAAATAATAATAATAATAAAAAAAAAAAAAACAGGCGAGGCGTAGAAAGATCGCTCTTATTCACAGCAGATATACGCGTGTGTTTATTACAGAATAATTATGTCTACGTATCTCCACTTGGTTTTGGAATATTTACACGGATAAATCTAATTTGATGCCTGTGATTTTAAAATACTTCGTTTGTAGGCATGTGTGACATATATGTTACTAATAAAAGTAATAGCTGATTTAATTTACCTGTTGTAATTGAAAATGCATGTAGCCTATTGCATTCAAAATTAATTTTGATACTAATGAAAGGAGGGAAACAGGATTATTAGATATGTACAAACCCATATTTTTTGCTTGCAACATAATTATTAAATTGATTGCTCAGATAGGAACAAATTGTTAAAATCCTGACTCTGCTGTGTTTCCTCTTCTACAAAGATTGTCTTTTAATGCATTTCCAAGATAATAAGCCTTACAAAATTCTGTACTCGATCTCGAATTAGTTTTCACTGATGTCGACTCCTGACGAGCTTTTATTGGTGATACAAAAATACCAGTCATAAAATGAAGACCCCAAAACAGTCTTTTAAAGTAAATCTCTGCAACAACAACAACAACAGCAGCAACAAAGTTTTTCTTGTCAGCTTTGGCATTTGAAGGTCTGGAGAGGCTGAAAGTTCACTCAGTGTGTTGGTACAAAGCGGGACTCGAGCCTGTTGATAATTGCTCCTAAAGACAAACGTGAAGGCACCTGACACAGCTGGATCGAAGAGAGCTTTTGTTGGCTGTCTGTGCTAAGAGGAGAGACAACATAGAGTGCTCGCAGATGATTTAAGTAGGGTTGGCGTGATAAGGTTATCTCAAACTGCAAGAGTTGATAGGGCAGCGAGAGACAACGTAGAGCGGAGCTGTGCAATCAATTAAAAGTGTGTAATATATGCTGCATGAGGAAACCCCCCAGCCCTAAGTCTACATTATAAAATAACATTATCTTTTTGGGGTGGGGGGGTTTCTAACACAGTAGGTTACAGTCGCAACACAAGCAGTGTTTCCCCGCGAGGATATGTTCCCAGCAGTACTCCTCAGCAGTCCAATTACAACACAGTCAGCAATAGCATGAATGGATATGGCAATGCCGGCATGCCCAATCTAGGTGTACCAGGTTCCCCTGGATTTCTTAATGGCTCCTCAGCTAACTCTCCTTATGGCAGTAAGTGTCTATTTTTGGTAACACATCATCATATAGATTCATATTAACTACAAAAAAAAAAAAAAAAAAAAATCAAATACTTGCATTGTTTTGATTTCCTACCTTTGTGAGCTACTGGATAAAAGGAGGGGTGACTCTGGAGGCTGGACGTAAAAATGAATATAATGAATTGATCTGTTTGTGCCATAATACAATATCAGATAGAAGAAAAAAAAATTAAAAATGTTAAAAAAAAAAAGAAAAAAAAAAAGAGAAATTGGACTGCGCAATTTGTAACAAAAGTCCAACACAAAAGAGTTTGCCTGTTATCCAGAGAGTGGCCAAGCCAAGGCATTTCATTTATTTTTTTTTTATATATATTTTTTTTATATATATATACATATATATATATTTTAAGAGGCAAGGCCCTATCACTCTCTTTTTCCGTGTTTGCCGTGAAAACCTCAATCTGAGTCCTGATTATTTTTGCTTTATTGCAGTAGTGCCGTCAAGCCCTACCATGGCAGCCTCTTCGGTCACCCTCCCTTCAAACTGTAGCAGTACACACGGCATTTTCTCATTCTCACCTGCCAATGTCATCTCTGCAGTGAAACAAAAGAGCGCCTTTGCTCCTGTTGTCAGGCCCCAAGCCTCTCCTCCACCATCTTGCACCAGTGCAAACGGAAATGGACTTCAAGGTGAGCTGGATCTCTCTCCATTTTCTTTGGGGTTTTTTTTTTGGTGTTTTTTTTTTCCGGTGGGTACACTCAGGCCCTGGTGGTTTGTTCTGGAGATTGGTACCTCACTGTGTTTTCAAGTTTTCCGGTGCTTTCCTGGTGATGCAAAAGCAGGAGAAGAGTCAGGGCAGCACAGAGGGTACATGGAAGTTTTAAGCAAACCTTAGCTCAGGTTTGATACTTGCATCAGAGGAAACAGAGCTGTTTGTTAGAATTTCTGGCATTTTCCCTTAGGAGTTTGTGCCTTAAATGTTAAAGCCCGACTGTATCCCTGGCTGCTTCTGGGAGGTTTTGTGCACTCCTGGTGTTTATACATCTGCTGAACACTTTTCCGGGGATGTTTAGGACCAGCAGAACGTGGAGCATTCTCTGTACTTTATGCATGGTGTGAGACTTATTGTAAAATACCCCAAAGCAGAGAGAATCAGGTGAATGAGCCCTCCCTGGGACTTGTGCAGGGAGCCTGCACCTTCTGTTGGTCCCAGCTCCCCCTCTTACTGGGGCACTGAGTGGTTCCTCCCCTAAGCCAATAATGAAGTACTTTAATTAAGGCAGGCAACCTTTAATTTTAATTTTTAATTTTGAGCTTCTGCATTTTTTTAACCCACATGATTCTGTGTGGGCAGTCTAAGGAACCATTTATAAATCAGCTGCAGGATGGCCACGGTCACTGGCTGGGAGTGGGGCAGGAGGAAGGACGACACAGTCTGTGTTTGCTGGAGGGATAAAGACACGAACAAAGAAGTCTTCCTTTTTATGGCATATCTTAGAGTTCAGAAGATAATATTATCATCAGAATTGTTGGGAAGATTTGCCTGCCTCTGATTTACAAATCATGAGCCTTGTTGCACTGTGGAGTAAATTGAAGCACTTCAGCTCCCCTGGGAAGCAGAAGGGGTTGGAGATGTTCTCACCCCAGAGGTCCTCGCTCCTCTTGACCTTCTCAGTTAAGATGTAGGTAGTGCAGTGTTATTTATTCTCTGTGTCACCACGATGGCCATAATGTGATGAGCACTCACAGACAGCATTTTGATATGCCAAACTAATTCTGGACACTCACATTTTGTGCTATCTAGCTCAGGGGGCTTTGGAGAGACATAATCCCACTGAGCTGCCTGCCCACCCAAAAATCCTGCCCATTCCAGACCAGGGTCTCCAAATGGATAGCCCTGTAGGTTGTTATTAACTTCTTGGCCCAAAGGAGCATCTGAGAGCTTGTTGTGCACTCAGGTCAATGAAAGGCTGAGGATCAAACTACACAAATCTTATTGTAGGATAAATGTTAGAGGAGGATAATTAGATTAACAATTTCTGTCACTGCATATGTCTTTAGTGGAAGCCTTGCTCTGTTACTGTAAGTAGGAAACTGTAACAGGTATAAGCAATATGCTTAGAAAAGATTATCCACCCATAAAGTAATCCAGTGTCCTACTTTCCTCTTTTTGTAAAAATACACTAGTAGGAACAATAAAAATGAAATAAATAAAGTGCAAAGTAAAAGCAAAGCAACATGCTTTGGATCTGAACAGCTATTTTGTATCTAGTCTACAGCAGGAATTTATATCCATATAAATTCTCCTTAACTTGTTGATCCTGCTTTAGTCTGAAATATAAAATTATTTAAAGGTCTGAATAAAAATGATCTAAATTTCTGTAATTTCAGTATGTAAATAAGGGGCTTACCGTCAGGTATTCAAGGACCAGATTACTGCAAAGAGGGGTGTTCAGCAGGACTGGGCAGTTCCCAGCAGGCACCAAGCACCCCATCTCCCTTGGCAGCTCCCCAAGCCCCCAGTAACCACACAGCTTCATGCCCAGGTACAAACACTTCCTCTGTACACATCCCAGCAGACACCTTCACATCAACCAACACAGATTCCATCAAGTCAGCTCTTAGGCTGAGGCCCAACCTGGCTCTGGACTAAGCTTCTCCCAGGCTCAGACAGGCACTGAAGGGTTAAAGATCCCCAGTTTTGGGATGCTAAGATCCAGGCAGCAGACCTGGCATCATCCCTCCCCAGGTCCAGCATCTCCCCAGCACTGCTGAAGCTCCAGGTTAGGTACCCCTGAGACTTGCCCAGCTGGCTCTGCCCCACTGAGTGCTCTGAAACATGGAGGTGTCCAGAAGGAGGGATCTGCAGAAACTTCAGGTTTTGGTTCAGCAGCCAAACTGAAAATGAACAGAAGTGCTGGGGGAAAAGAAAATCAAAAATTGTGCTGGCCTCCTCAGCCAGCTGGAGCAGCTAAACTGACTCAGGTTGTCTTGAGCAAAATGACTGACAGAAACAGCAAGAACATCTTTCTGGTCCAAGTTCCAGGGCTGTGACAAAAAGTTGAATTACTGATGCATGGCAGGACAGCACCATGAGGAGATGCTTTGTATTTTGAGAACCGGGGAACTCTAGCAATGGGTAAAATAGGTGGGTTCAAGGCCTCTTGGGTTGAGGAGAAAATCAAATTGCATCTGACATAACCTTGGTGAGTTCCTTCATCACCCCACCAGAGGCACCACCATGTTTTCCCACCAAAGCTGCTAACTCCAACTGAGCTCACCAAAGGCTCCAGGCTGACCCCACCTCACCCAGCTGCCCTCAGAGCTGCTCTTGGTAGATCTATGATGATGAAGCAGGAGCAGAACTATGGAGCTCTATCTGGACCTCAGATGGATTGTTTTGTCTCCCTAGATAGTATAAAGCAGAGGTAGAGCTGCTCTAACTTTGGGCTTGTAGAAACATCACCCGAAACATCAGGACCACCTGAACCCACCACACTGGAAGCAAGATCTTGCTGCTAGTAAGCATGACCCCCAGAAGCCACCCTGGGCTTTAATGCCAGAGTGTGAACATGGAGAGGTCTGTAGCCAACAAAAGGATTCACTTTAACCCTAAAGAGACCCAAGACAGGGGTTCAGAAGAAACGAAGAAGAGTAAAGAAGATGAAAAACTGGGGAAATCTGAGCAAGGCCAGCGTGCAGGTGATGCTGACCAGAGGGAACATGTGGTGCTCTTCCTTGATGCCCCTGGCAGCTCCACATCCACCCTCAGCCAACTGAGAATGTGATTAGGGCCAAACCTCAGAAGCAGCAGCTCACAGAGGAGAAACCCCTCTCTCTGCTGTCCTACAGCCATGACTCACTCCTAGGAGCAAGACTACAGGAAAAAGGGGCTCTTAAGCCTTATCCAAAAAGCCACAGTCATGTTAGCTCTGTATGACTTCCACTGCCCGGACCATGATCAGAAAGTTAAGTACTTACATGTTATTTTTAAGGATAAAAAGGAGCAGGATGCCCATGTTTGGGTTCCTTAGGGCAGAGGGCATTTTCCTGTTTCAAACCATGGACCTGTAAGGTATAAAATAATTTTTTGTTTTTCAGTGAGAAAGCACTGTATATTTAACAGTTCAAAATTCAGTTTTACATTGTAATTTGCTTTTTTATAGATTGTGAAAGATCCCACACTCTGGTTAAGATTTATGCTCATAACGCAGAGCTAAAGGGTCTCTTTATTCTTTTAAAATTGCATCCCGCCTCATTTTCTGGTGTTCCCCTGGATGGAAGCATTAAAATTATTATTAAAAAATTAGCCACCCCATTTTTCTTGGAGAAGACATTTGGTACCAATTTGCACAGCGGGAAAGGTAGTGCAGGGATTCACAACTGTCAAATGCTGCCAGGAAAATGAACAGTGAAACAAATGTCCAGAGCTTCAATTCTGCACCCCCCAACCCACACTGTGCCATAGAGTTAAAGAAAAAAAACCAAAAAAGACTAATTTCAACAAAAATGGCTAAATCACTTAAATTAGAGAATCCAGACTTTCCCCCAACCCCAAAAAGCATGCAGCAGACAACCTACATTTTCACACAGTGGAAACCAAACATGAGCTTTCACCAGACATGTGATGAAGATGTGCAGGGTGTGAGCACCAAATAACAAAGCATTTCTGAAGATATTTATGCACACAACCTCTGGAAGAAAAATCTGGAATTTTTTTTTTTTTTTTTTTCCCTGCTGAATTGTTCTCTGAAGAAACAAATATCTGGATCAGCCCTGGACCTCTGCTCCTTGTTAAGCTGGTGGAGCACGTCTGGTGCTGGCTCCAGGACAGAGCTTCTGCATTTCCATCTCTCCATCTCCCCTCCACCTCTCCACAGAGCACCCTCACCTAGCTCAACCTGAGCTACAAAAGATGGGAGCCCCTGTATTTTGGGTTGACCTGAGGTGACCTTGATGTCTAAGGAGCTCAAGATGAGTTCCTGTGTCCCCCAGTTCAGCTTCACCTGTGGAACCAAATCCCTCTGGGGCTTCCTGATGTGGTGCCAGGCTTCCTGCTGCCTGAACACTCCAGACACTTAGTGGCTGATGACACAGAATTTAAATCCTTTGGGTAGAAAGGGTGTGTGCCAACAGAGGCACTGTTCTCCAGTTAGGTTTCATAACCAATTTGCTGTTCAGATTTAAACCATGCACTGTTACAAACCATGTGAATACAGAGATGTCTAAACTGGGGGGAAAAAAGTAGCAAAGTTGGAAAGCTTGAACCTGTTTCCAGAGCATCACCTGAGATATGTTTTCAAGAGATAGTATTACCATGGAAATCCTTCCCATCAGCTTACCCAGCTGCCTCTGGCTCCTGTGGGGACTGGAGCTGCTTGGGTGGCAGCTGTGGGCTCAGTCCTGGAGGTGCAGACCACAGCAGGCTGCTGGGAGGAGGTTGTGTCACGTAGGACGTGTGCATGGACCCAGCTCCCCAAACTGGAACGGCGAGATCTGAAACAAATTAATATTGTTGAAATTAATGAACTGAGAAATTGAAGTTCACATCACTACACGACCAGATTTATTAATATCTGTTGTACATACATTAATGAGAAATACCGTTATGGCAAAAATGAAACAACACTAAAATTAAAGGCTACATTATGTTTCTACCAAAGAGTTAACTAGGAAAAAAAAGCAGTAATTGTTGCTGTCTCAGTCTTTAGCTGTTAAAAAACAAGGAGGTGGTTGGTCAGGGGTTCTAATCTCATACCTGTTTGTGGGGCTTGGTCTCCAGAGTTGAGAGTGGGTACTGAGTGCTTGGCTTTGCTCTTTGAGAGTCCTTGGCTTGCTCGGCCTCGTTGGTATCATGAAGTACAACTGTGGGAACAGGCTGCTTGCCTGGTGGTTGGTGTGGGGACATCCCTGCAGGATGCCTGAGATGACCAGGAGTGACCACGGTGTCCCTCAGCTGCCAGCAGCCTGGCTGGGAGAGATGCCATGAGAATGCCCTGGGCACAAACCCCCCCGGGAGCCTCCTCAGACCCGTGGAGCCCCGTGGAAAGCGCGAGTTTGTGGTGCCTCGGTTAGAGGATGCTGGGGTGTGGAGTGGAGGGTCCTGGGCTGGCACCCCCCTGCTGGGTGCTGAGCATGGTGGTGTGTGTGAGCCTTACCCGAGCGTGCTAATAACAGCTGATCATTTGTTTGTTTTCTTCTCTTTTTCTTTTAGCTATGTCTGGGCTTGTAGTCCCGCCAATGTAAAGTCACTTTTGTTTACCTACCGTAGCACCCAGCTTCAGAGGATGGGCTTAGGGGACAAGTTTAGTATATTGAGACATGCTGATGGAAACAGTCTCCTCACACACACAGAATCAGCAACAGATTGAGATGCTACAGAACGACAAAAAATTAAAAAAAAAAAAAAAAAAAAAAAAAAAGAGAAAAGGAAAAAAAAAAAAAGACTTTGTTTAAAGATTTTATTTAAACTATTAAGAATCTACATGCAGACAACCTACTTCTTCATGAACAATTCCATTTTATTGACTGAATTTTTCTCATATTTTCACATTTCTCAGTCCTGAAGAATAAGGAAAAAGCGACGCCTATTTTGTATAAAGTTTCTGATTACGTCTTGGCTATGTCTAGTACTTGCTATGTGTTGGGAGAAACTTTGTGGATGCACCATTTTGGTTATCATGAAACACTGATGAAAAATGCCTCCGAACATTTTTCTGTACTCATAACTAGATTCACAATGGTTGTGTATCTCTATAATGTGAAATATTTTTTTGTGGTGGAAAAAAAAGGGGGCCAAGGAGGTTATGAGCCATCAAACTGGAAAAAAAAAAAAACCATACAAAAGGTTAAAAAAAAAAAAAAAGAAAAAAAAAAAAAAAAAAAGGAAAAGATGAATATATGATTAGAAATGAACAAACCGGGGCGCGGGGGGGGGGGGGTGTCACGGGAGGGTTTATCATTGCTTAACTTCATCTTAATGAAATGGAACTTTGTAACTTATTGTAGTTAGAAATTGTAACTTTGATATTGAATTCTCTTGCCTTCAACAAGCACACTGACAGAGAAAAAAAAAAAAAATAATTGCTACTGTCTGTTGGTTAAAAAAAAAAAAAAATATACTTCCACTGCTAGAGCTTCCTGTTAAGCAAGTGTGATCTGCAACATTTTTTCAACTTTTGCTAGCACTGTATACTATTGCATTCTTAGGCTACTGTGAAGTCTATGTTTCTTGTACCAGAAAATTGTCCTTTTGACTTCTAGATCCTTCTTCCCTAATGTGTTTTGTATGTGGTTATAAAATTGTAGACTTTTGTGATTTTGCCAAAGTTGTAGCTAAATATTTATACACTTGTCTTGAATTTTTTTCAGATCCACTTCAATATTTAGAAAAGCAAATTTTATTCCTTATGGAGCCGATAAGGAATAAAATAGTCTTGTTCATTGCAACACTTTCTTTCACATAAACACTTGCAGTCACTAAGGGAATTTATTTTGTAACATATCAACTATAAATATTGTATTTATCTTTGAAATTTTGTATATTGCTTTTCTTTTTTTTTTTTTTCCTTTTTTTTTTTTTTTTATTTTTCATTTTCTTGTGTGTATTGGTTTTTGTCCTGGCCTGGTATTGTGATGCTGAGAATAGCATTAAGCCAAGAACGTTGCCTTCATGTTTTTCTTTTAAATAAATCCGTGTCCATACATTTCATTTGTACTGCATAAAGTTGCTATTGTTTGGACTTTTCATCCTATTGTTTCCTTTTTTTTTTTTAGTTTTTGAGGAAAAGTCAAATTCATTGTTTATTTTTATATTATTTTTAAGTTATCAGAACAAATAATTTTGAAAAAGAAGTTGTTTGTTGTATAGTCAAATCAGAATTGTGCCACATGGCTGTAATGAATACTAGTAGAATATGTGCATGTGATACAGCCACGAAAAAGATGAATCTATTTTGTGGTTGGATTTATTTTTTTTTTTTTTCCTTTTTTTTTTTTTTTTTTTTCTTTTTCCCTTTTTTTTTTTTTTTTTTTTTTATTTTTACAAGACTGTAAAAAGTCATTTTTAGCTGCCACCCATGACTTTGCCACATAGCTGAACTGTGTTTACTGGAAAAATTCAGAGGCCTAAAGTTTAAAATAAATTCACTTCTGATGTTTTAATTAAAACGTTTGCCACATTAACTTCTCTGATGCCTTAAAAGTGAACTTCTTTCAAGAACTTTTGTGCTGTTTTCTCACAGGCTTACACCACAATTGTTAATCACTACTTCATTTGGATGATTTCTGGTGTAAAAAACCAACCAAACAACAACAACAACAAAGCACAAACCTGGTGTAGAATTCTATCACTCCTTTATGTGTCGACTTTCTGCTGCACTCTGCATTCTCCCCAGCACTGCACTGTTTAAAAAAGACACAAAATCAGGAACATGCAGAATTTTTAAACGTTTGGGGTTTGTTTATTTAGGTTTCTTGGTTTTTTTATGGAACTGTTTTGTAACAGACCTGTAGCTGACTCTACTTTTTAAACTGGAACGACCTCCGTCGCACAGCCTGGCTCTGAGTGCCAAATCCATAGAGACACCTGGAGTTTTTATCTGCATTTTTTTCTATTTTTTTTATTTTTTTTTTTTTTTACTTTGCACTAAATAGTTTGCAAACGCAGCACTGCAAAACACGTTGCAAACTGCAGCAGAATTCAAGTTTTAACCAAAAAGGAGGGATCATTTTTTTTTTTACTTGTTTGTTCGTTCGTTGATTCTTTTTTTTTTTTTTTTTTTTTTTTTTCCGTGCAAAAATAAATAAAAATAAAATGCACATTTTAGTAAAGCATTGATTAAAGGGTTTAAAAAAAAAAACCAAACAAGAACGATACAGGGTACCACAGGGGAAAACTGCCACGTGCATGTCCTGTGTGATACCACCCAAGGCTTAGCTAAGTGGAAAAGCCTGAGAAGTCACTTTGGAACTGAATTGCCTCCGTTATATTTTGTCTGAGGTTTTGCTCTGCAGAAGAGGTCACGTGTACATGTTAAGAAAGTTTGCAAGTTTCTTCATAAATGCAACCTGTTTGTGTTTTAGATTACTTAGTCAATGCACTCATTGCTTCATTGTCTCCAGACGGAAAAAAGCTTCACTAAATGGTAGATTTTACTGTTAAAGACCCTACAATAAGATTGTTTTATCTGTACATTTTTTCATATATTTAACTGTATAAAAAAAATGTTCATTTTACACAATATTTAATTAAAGTATTTCTTGTCTGTGAATTTCATTTTTTTAGTAATTTTATCTGGTTTGATTATTAAAAAAAGTGACTAAACACAAAACCAATGGATGCAACACTGGGGGTTTCATTTCTGACTGTCAGGACTTGGAATTTACGTCTCGGCTGAGAAACAGCCCAACCCCTGATGGGGATTTTGGTGCCCTGGGACAACCCAGGCAGCCCTGAGGAGGATGAGGAGGGAGGAAACCCTTGCTCTGCAGCCTGGCAATGACTCGGGGAAGTATTTGACCAACCCTGTGCTCCAGCCTCCCTTTCTGTAAAGTGATCATAACCGTGGAGTTATTTTTATTATTATTACTATTTTCTATTTTAATGATGTTATTGTGAAAGTCTGTAAACAGGAAAAGTTATTTTAAACACAGCACAACCCAAGTTTTCCATGTTTGGCTCTGAAGGTCGACACGCTCAGCTTCTGAGTGCTGATAAGGAAGCAAAAATGCTTTTGCCAGTTGCAATCCTGAGCACAAAGGTTTCACCCCTTGGGCTGCAGCACGTGGGATGGACACAGCCCCTGCCTGAAGCAGGGACACAGAGAGGTGGGAATGCCTCCTCATGGAGCAGAGGGGGCTCTCAGGGGAGATGCTCTCAGTCGTGATGCTAAGCCCAGCTCTGGGTTCCCAGCCCCAGCTGAAGCCTTAGGTGACCAAAGCCACCAGAAAAAGGGGCAATTCTACCAAAATTTGGGTCTGGTGGTGTGTGCCAGGGAGAGTAAAGCAATCTTGGTGATGCAGGGGGTTCCTTGGGTGAGGTTTATTCCATCATTACCAGGGGGCTGATGCCAGCTTAGGGAGGGCACTGAGCAACCCTGAGCAGATGGAGGTGTTTGTGCAGGTGCCTGCACTGCTCTCACCTGCACTGCCCTCTGCTTCAGCACCCACGTGGCAGGGGAGGATGAGAACCTGCAGCTTCCAAAGATGGAAAACCCAGAATATAATTTAAATATTATATGCTTTCCTTTCTCCTCCAATATTTTCACCGTTTTTATGTTTGATGAAAACAGATGTTAAAAATACAGAGTGCTTTGGATTATGAATATTATTATTATTATTATTATTATTATTATTATTATTATGCACTGACAATTGTTTCACTTTGAGCAGGGATCTGTGCAGCACGTTTAAAGGGCAGGAGAAGCAGATGCATCCCACTAAAAACCAAGATGGTTTATAGGGATGAAAGCCCACATGATGCCTACTGGCACTTTCTCTTTTTGGTTTATTTCAAAGGTCTGAATAACGAGTGTCTAAATGGTTCATCTAACTTTCAGTGCATAGGAAATACAAAAGAAACTCCCAAGTTGTGGTAGGAATGACAAGTCCTAGAGCCATCCACCACCCACAACACATCCCTCTCCCTAACTTGGTAATAGCCAAAAAAACCCACCAGATGTTGTGTCAGCCTAGAGGGAGTTTAGACACAGGAAGATGATAAAAATTCCTTAATCAAACCGAAGGCACTGGAGTCTCTAAAAGTATATGCCAATTATTGCAGAGCAGCTTTTTAAAGTCTTTCAAGCTTTTAAAGATTATTCAAAGCACTTGAAATAGGCTTCAATCTAATGCCTCATTTCATTGCATTAAACAGCCTAGTTAATAAAGAATCAATATATTCAAAGGGCAAGGTTATCTTTTGTCTATAAGGGGTGGTGTCATTCTGAACCTTTTATAGTTCAAATGCTGAAAAAGACCTCATGAAATCCATACTCATCAAGTGGGTCAACTAGAGCAATAAAGAGGCCTCTGAAAGAATGGCTGCACGCCTCTGAAACAACCATAACTCTTATCTCCCCACATAGTGCTCACCCAGAGCCGCCAGAAAACGTCAATTTCTCATCAAGACAAGAGGCCCGGCCATCATTTTTTTTTTTTTTTTTTTTTTTTTTTGAGAGAGAGAACACACACAATTAGGAGAATGCAGAAAGGCCCCAGCAGTGATTTGTAGCTTATTATGTCACCAGCAAGCTGCGCTCCACCGCTAAGCAGATAATAACTGAGCTGATAACTGAGGTGTCGATACGCCAAGGAACCAGCCCTGAATGTGAGCCCTTGTGCTCCTTCTTTTTTTTTTTTCTCCTTCCCCTTCCCCTCCTCCTAAAGATCAGGGGGCTGATAAGGGTGCATCTGCCAACTGACACCCCCTGCCAGACCTCACAATTAATGCCATGAATAAACAGCACAAAAGAGTTTAAGATGCTTTATACTCTTTGAGACAATTCCCCGGCTTTACCCTTCAAGGAGTTCTTTTATGTAGGGATAAGGTTGCTTTTAATGAAATTTAAACTCATCAGAGGAAATCAAAACCCTCAAATCAGATTACAAATTGATTTTTTTTTTTTTTTTTTTTTTTTTTTTTTTTGAGGGGGAGGGGGGCACTTGTCATTATCCAATGTACTGCCCCAAGTTTTACAGGAAGAGAAAGCACCCAGTATGCAAACTGCCTCCACAAAAGCATCCCAAGGAGAAACGTTCCTCAACTCCCCCAGGGGATCAACTTCTAAAAAGTTGGTGTGTACCATTTAAAGTGATCATGATCTTTACTTTTATACTTCCTCGAGTATCAAAACCCTAAGTAAAACTGAACTACAGTAGAACTTTCAATCGTATCAATTAAATAATTAAACCCAAGTGATCTCTTTTTCTCATGAACATGATGCTAAATTTCATTGTTCCATACAAGAAATGGAATCTGAATTCTCAGCACTCAGATCAAAAAGAACTGATGGAGGACCTGAGACCTCCTGGCCTGGTTCCCTGTCCCAGCTGGGGACATTGCTGGGGCAGCTGGGCCAGGCAGAATTCAATGGGAAGGACAGAGGTTTTATAGTTGTGATTTTTTTGATTTCTTACCCATTCAAATAAAGGAACAGTTGGACTGTATTGCTTTGGTTTTGTCTTCATTGACTTTTATCCAGCAGCAAAAGAGCATAGTGAACAAAGTATGCAGTTACTTGGTGACAAAACAGCACATTTCTGGTGCCTAACAAGTTTTCAGAGGATTGCAGTTGTTGTGTGACTCTTCTTTTGCATTTACCTTGAGATAAATTAAATTGTTTGAGAAATGACTGTAACAAAAAAGCAGCAAGTACTCACTGAAGAGACTGAGTGGGGCTGGTGAGGATGCAAGGATGTTATCTGAAAGCTACTCTGCTCCAGCCAGGCAAAAATCAAAGATTGCTTGTAGTGTAAAGTCTAAAAAACCAAAAACTAAACCAAAAAACCCAACAGAAAAAAAAAAAAAAAAAGGGACTTGAGGCTGGACTTGGTCTAGGTAATACAGACAACAAACTTTAAAGTTGCCTTATGAGGAAACATAGGATGGAAACACCCAGGGGAAGGTGGGGAGGAGGAAGGAGCAAGATGTGAAAAAAAAAATTGTACCTTGAGAGCCACTGAACTGGATTTGAATGCTGCCTTCTTGTGCAGTTCTGCTCTGGGAGCCAGAGCTTCTGAGTGCCTGGAGCTGGAGATGCTGCAGCCAAGGTGCCAGGTGCTGGAGCTGGGGGGTCCAGGTTCTGGTCACCATGACCCAGACCCAGGGGTTGGTCCTCATCAGGTGAAGGTCAGCAGCAGAATGTGGAGTGGGCTGGGAGGTGCTGCAAGAGGGGGTTCTGTGTCCTGGTGCTGCTGCAGCTGCCACTTTCTTCTGTTTTTCTGCTTGAGTCCCAAGGTTAAAAAGGAAAAAAAGAAAGAAAGAAAGAAAGAAAGGAAAAGAATTAATTGCTGTGGGCTTTGCTCCACAGACACAAAAGGGCTTTGAAACTGTAATGAGTAGAAACAGTAATAAGCAAACAACCTCTAATAACCATCTCACCAGGCTGCTTGGGCAGAATAGGTGTAGGTAGATGAAAAAAGGGAACTAGAAAGCTGAAGAAGGAAGGAGCCACGCCACAGAGTGGAAATAGATTCCCCAGCACTGCTTCATCCTTCTGGTCTATCCACATGTCCCACCTTACAGCAAAGCACTGGCCTGCCAGCACTTGGAGAAGACTGACAAGAAAGATGGGGACAAACATTTTAGCAGGGCCTGTGGTGAAGGGACAAGGGGTGATGGCTGTAAGCTGGAAGAGGGGAGATGCAGACTAGGTATTAGGAAGAAATTGTTTACAGGGAGGGTGGTGAGACCCTGGCCAGGTTGCCCAGAGAGGTGGCAGCCACCCCATCTCCTTCCAGGCAAGGTTGGATGGGGCTCTGAGCAACCTGACCTGGTTCAGAATGTCCCTGTCACTGCAGGGGGTTGGATTTGGTGGCTTTGAAAGGTCCCTTTCAACACAAACCAGTCTAGGGTTCTATGAATGTAAGTTATAAATCCTACAGACACCTCAATACCCAAAATATCTGTAAAAGGACTTGGGAGATTTCTCCCTTGTTACCCCCTCACTTACCTCATCCCTTAGGACACAGCCAAAAAACCAAGGAGTAGGTAGGGACCAGCCAGAGGTTCTGATGGACCAGAAGTGAAGCCAGGTCCATGGCTGAGGATTACTGATGGCAGAAAAGGGTCCTGAGAACCAGTCCCTCCCCAGGGCTGAGCTGCTGAAGGGTCCCAGCCATGGATGAGCAGCCCTGGAGTCAGCACTGCAGTGGCCAAGGAGAACAATATCTAGCATATGAATATAATAAATTAATAATTATAATAATATAAATATATCATAATAATCCCATAGATTTAATACATTAATAATATCTTGATTAATTATATACATATTGCATCTCTATTTCCACATCAACTTCATTAACATCACTTTCTAACTTCAGGTGCAGGACAGGTGTAGAGAAACCTGCTCCTCCTCTTGTGGTAGCTCTGTGCCTGCTGAAATGAGAGCCCTTCCCACCCCACTCTTACTGCACACACTGATTCCCATCCAAAAAGAACCTGAAGATGTCTTGGCTTTCCTTCTAAAAAAGAAACTCAGCATTTTCATCTGCACAGAGATATAAAACACATCACCAGGTAATGAAATGTAATTGTATACATGTATGTAAATAGATTAAATAATGCTGGGTGGTTCCCTGATCAGCATATTCAGTAAAGTCCCCAGATTTTAAAACAGTAGTCACAATTTGTTGATAATGAGAATAATCTCACCTTAGGAGAACGAGTGAGTGTTCTGGGGGAAAAAAAAAAAAAAATGGCACATTTTCTCTCATTTTTAGTGAGAATAAGATTTGAAAGCCACCCTGAATGCATTTTAGATTTAATTTTCTTTAAGTTTTGAGTAATGAAGTATTGTAGTTTTCTCAAATTTGTTTTTTCCTCCTGGTAAAGTTCTGGGTTCCCATTTTTTTTCTTTTTTCCTCCCTTTTCTTCCCTTGCTGCTCTCCTGAAGTGGGAGTTCAGGCTGGGAGCCCAGGGCAGACTGGGGAATGGCTGCAAATCTGCTTGTGTTCAGAAACCAAGTTATCCTCCAAGCCTCAGCCTTCTGACTTTCCTTTCACAGAAATCCACCCTTCTTTTTCCTCTGCTTGACCCATATCTGCCTTAATTGGGATTTAGCAATTACTCTCCTTACACTCCTCATTAGAGCAGCCCCCTCCCTGCTGCCTCTCCCTGGCTCTGGGGTTTGATCTGGCAAGGAATATGGAAACAATACAATTTGGGATCAATGCAGGCAGGGCTCTCCCAGCACTTGTGTAGGAACAAGAAATGCCAGCTTCTCCCTGCCCCGGGGCAGCCCTGTCCCAGCAGCAGCTGATGTACAGGAGATGCAGTTCCAGCCTCCTTGGCTGCACATCCACAGCTGCAGTTACTGCAGCCTGCAGTAACTTTTCCAACACTGCTTCCTTTTATCTTTTTCCTTTTCTTTTTCTTTTTTCTTTCCTTTTTCTTTTTATTTTAGCTCCATTAAAAAAAAAAAAAAAAATCCTGATGTTTTGGTGGCCACGTTGTGATCAGAGCTGCTCAGGGTTTTGTTTTCAGCCTGGGATGGTGAGGCTGGAAAACAGCAACTTTACCTACAAGTCTGCTTCTTGAGGCTGCATTTTGCTGCCTGTCTGAAGCCTCCCTGCCCCCAGAGCAGCCTGGGCTGCCAAAGGCTGAGCCTCACCACTGCTCCTCAGCATCACCTTGCCAAAGGGAGGCAGATGCTGATGGGTGTTTGGTACCAGGCAAATCCTCTCCTCTTTGGCCACACAGCCCGAGCTCAGCTATGGGGAGGATGTGAAGTGGGTCAGGCAGAGCCACCCCGGTGAGGTAGAGGCACAGCAATTAGTAAAATCAAGGTGTATTTCCTACATCATGCAGCTGGGGGCATTTTGCAACTCATTTTGCAGGAGAAAACTTGTTATTTAATTGCCTGTGCTGCTGCTGCTGGATCAGATTCAAAATGAGTGGGAATATCAGGTCCTGCCAGATATATTCAATCATATTACTGCTTTTTCCCCCCCTGAATGGATTCAGTGTGCCAGGGAGCAGTGGAGCAGTTAAAGATGGGCACGCCAGTGCCAGCAACGCTCTGGTTACAAACTTAACACCCCACTAAGATGAATGAACAAAACCTGAACCTCCCTTGATGTTTCTCTCTGTCCCTGCAGTGAGTGTAAGGGGAGGATAATTCACAAGGCTCTGGCCAGTTGCTGGAAGTGGGGTATTTCCTATTTGTTCTGATAACATCTAGGAGGATGTTCATATACCAATAAGAGTAACAGCTTACACAGCCCCCAAATAAATAAATAATAAAAAGAGTCTGCTAAAATTAAGAATTAGGGGTGAGGAAAGGTGCAGACAGAGCACAGTGGTGCCATCACACCACCCTTGTCCCCATTGAAGGGGCCAAAGTGTTTCAAGCTACCACATCTTCACACCCAAGTGAAACTGGGTGGAGAAAGAGAAAAAAAAAATGTCTAAATGAGCCCGATACTGATTATTAAGTTCCTAAGAGGCAATCTAATTTAGCTATATGAAATCATGAAAGGGAAAGAATTAATTGATACTAATGAGTTACACAAGATAGCATCATAATTAATTCCTAAATAGAAAGAGGACATAGGCTGGAGCGAGGGGGGAAATACAACTGGCCTATATATCGTACCAGATTACAGAGGGTACTTGAAATGAGAAACAAACTGCCAAAGTCAGAGCGGGACAGACTTCTGGAATCTTTGCCAATGCAAACAAAAGCCTTTTCCACATCTCCCTGACACTTCTGGAAGGTGGGAAGCTCATGGACCACTCTGCTCTGAGCTCTCCTGGGCTGCGAGTGGCATGCGAGGGCTGGCACCCAGGCAAAGAGAGATTGGGTTGTGGGATTAAGGCCATTTTTAAAATGTTATTGTGAAAAGTCACAGACTTTGGCATACAGCAAGCATCTCTTGTCAACCACAGCCCAACATCTGGTGTCACAGGGGTAAACCAAGGGGCTGCAACCAGCAACCAGACCCGCTTGCTCCTAGGCATCAAGGCCACAAACCAATCTCAGCATGGCTGGGGCTGGAAGGGACCTTTCAAGGCCACCAAGTCCAACCCCCTGGAGTCAGCAGGGACATTTCAACCAGATCAGAGCACTGTCCATCCTGACCTGAAGTGTTTCTAAGGATGGGGCATCTACCACCTCTCTGGGCAACTCAGGCCAGTGTCTCACCACCTTCAGCATATAAAAAAATGCTTCCTTAAATCTGGCCTGAATATCCCCTCTTTCAGTTTAAAACTGAAAGTTTTAATAACAGGCATTATTTACTTCATGGGGCCAAAGTGAATTAATAGTTTGGAATCAAGCAATTTGCTGCAGTGGACAGGCCAGCTGGGGCAGAAGTCATGGAATACCCTGTCCCCTTATGCAGCATGGGGCTGTACTTCCAACCAGGCAGGGAGGTGCAAGGCAGGACCACAAAAAAGACAGAGAAACAGAGAAGTGCTTTTGGACAATGGTTTCAAACCCTTTCTGCTGAGGTCCACCTGTGTCCCATCGCCTCCTCTGGTGCATCAGCTTGGGCAACACCAGGCTCAAAAAACCCCCTAAAAACCAGAAAAAAAAAACCAAAGAGGGAAAAGGCAGGAAGGAGATGTTCCTGCTCCCTGTGTGAGTGTCTGGGGCTGCCTCTGCACACAGCCAGGGCCATGTCACCAGCACAGTGAGGGTGACATTTCCTTCTCTCTCAATTACAAGGGAGCTGTTCACCGCCGGAATAAAACACTACCATGCTCCTGCAAGATTCATTGTCCTGAGGTCAGCTGGAACTTATTGTCCTTGTTGCCTTGGAACAAGACAAACCTGACATCTGTAAGATTTGCTGTTAAATAATCCAAACCAGGAGCAGGGACAGAGCCAGGCAGAGCAATGGAAATGCTGGGGCACCGTGGTAGAAAATCAGTAATTTAGATACAAGGCGCTGATGCTCGCCAGCCCTTCCTCTGCTACTGATTGCTTCTCCTAATGTTTAGCTTCAGCCTCTAAATGCTGTGTGTGCTAGAAGGTTCCAGCATCAGCGCTGGCCTGCTAATCTTTCCCCAGTATAAATAAATTAAACATTAAATGGGAAGAATCCCTGTGTTCCCAGCTCTCTTCCTTTGGCTGTGCCCACCTAAACACATCCACGGCGACGCAGGCGCCGAATGAGGTGGAGGTGTTAAACCACTTCTAAAAAAAATCACACCTCAAATTTGTAGGGCACGCTGGGCAGTAGCTGAAAAACAATTTGAAGGAGAAAAAAACTTGGGATGAAGAAAAAGGCTCAGGCATTTCACAGGCAGAGGCAACTCACCAGGCTCTGCTCGGGTGTCCAGCTCGCAGGTGGAAAAGCCGCTCGGACGCAGGCACAGAGCTCTCTCTGCAGGAGCTGCTGATAAATCTAATCCTGAAGGATTGGAAAATGAGGTAAAAAGAAATTTTGATGAAAATTATGTACATGTACTTTGACAAGCTCATAAAAACAGCAGCCATGATAAGTTTTCTTCTATTTTTTTTTTTTAATTTAATTTTATTTTTTTTTTAAGACCCGACACAACTGTATAAGCCCAAACTCTAATTTTTACAGCCCTGGGTTTGGAGATCTGTCATTGGGAGATATAATGGAAAGAATAATTGCTTGGTGGCTGCACAAACAGGAGATGTGTTGTCAGGCTGCAGTTTGGAGGCTACATCTGGCTTCGGAAATGATTGATGCTGTCTCTGTGTGTGTGACTTGGGAAACCATTTTTTCTCCTTTTTTTTTTTTTTCCTTTCCTTCTGTCTCTTTCTTTCCCCCCACTAACACAACCGCCAGGCTGAACCTCTGTGCAGCCACCACAATTAAATCATTATTAATGCAAACTTTGTATTTATTCCTTTTGCATCTTGGCAGCCTGGCTGGGCACCACGCAGCCCTCCCGGCGAAGGTAAGCATGTGATTTCAATTTGAAATGAAAAGTCATGTCTGAATAACAGAACAGCATTCTCATTTCCTAATACTCTGCTTTTTACTACTTTGCATTCAACTGTGAAAAGTCTTTTAAAACTCTGAACAGCAGTAAAACTTGAATGAATTTTTGACCCATTATTGCATAGCGGGTGCGCTTTCCAAGTTGGAGAGACTGCCAAGTTCTCCCCACCTAATATTTCCACTTTAATTGTGCCACTTGAGAAATTTACGTGCCTCAAAATATGGCATGAATCTTACGCTTATTGCAGTATCATTAGCAGCAACATTTAAGCAACATCTGTGTGCTATAGAACTAATTGAAGTAGCAGAAGTGGCAGCTGTAAATCCACAGGAAGATGGCAGTTTGCACCCAGCACTGCTGAGTTAGCGGGTAACTGTCAGCCTGTTCCTGCAATCTGCTCTCGAGGACTATGGTACAGGCACACAATGTCCAAAAAAATACAGCGAGGAGGCTAATGATCCTATTAACCACTTTGCTGCACCAATTTGGCTGTTTTTCCAGTTTCCTCGTTGAATTTCATTACATATTTCACCCTTCCAGTAAAAAAGTCCGGTACGAGGCGCGTGTGCTTTGAAGCCTCTCACTGGAGGGAGCGAAGCTCCTCACTTGAATTAAGGCACTCAGAGTTTGTTTTTCACTTCCTTTCTTTTCAATTCCCTGTATTTCTCCATCTTTCCCATTGTTTAATTTTTCCTCATCACCCAGGCCTTGGCAAAAAAAAAAAAAAAAGAACTTTTACCAACTGTTAGTGCTGGTATTTAAAGCAATGACATTTTCCTCCCCAGGATGTAACATTTTCAATAGTCAATAGAGCTGGGAGGAGGAGGGAAGGCTGAAGTCTTTTTTAGGTGCATGGGTAAAACACAGCTTCATCTGACCTGGGGATGCTGTGTGTGTCCCATACCAGCCTGGGCACTGCCCCTGATGTAAATAATTGGTGCTTAGGAAGGGAGGAGGGTGTTGGAAGTCACCTGTCCTGGGTTTGCCACAGCATCCACTTGCCGCACCACCAGTTTCCATCTTCATTTGCTTCTAGGAGGGGGAAAAAAAAAAAAAAAAAAAAGCAGGTTTAGAAACTTGACAAGACCCAAGGTGGGGAGTACAATGAGATGTTCAGCAGGAATGCTCTGGTGTGAAGGCAGAGGGGTGTTGGTGACCCAACTCAGCACATCCCCCAGGCACAGCCCTGGGGAGCCAGAGGAGCCCCTCACCCCCCTGTGTCTGCCACCAACCCAAGTTCATTAGAGACCCAGCACGTCCACCAGGCCACCCTGTGACAGCCCAGGAGCCACCCCCATTTGTTGTCTTAATGCACAAGTACTCGGGGACTGAACTGATCAGGAAAAAACTGTTCTGAATCTGCTGAACTACACGCTTAGGGTGGCACGGGCCCGAGCAATATTGAAAATCAATAGTCACGTGGCAGTGGGAAGGTCAGAGGTCTCCTGAATTAACTTTCTAGTACTAAATTACCAGCCCTCGGCTTTGGGGTTGTTTTTTTGTTTATTTATTTCCATTTTCACAATGACTGCTCTGACTTCCCAGACGTGTTCGTTGCTTGCACCCGGTTTGTGTGAAACGAGGAAACAACAAAACCTTTTAATGCTTGGTGGGAGGATTTAAACCTTAAGGTATTTCCAGTGAGAAAATTCAAATTCTGAAGGCACAGAGCAATGTCAAACAGGGTAATGGAGCCCAAGCATTACAGTGGCCTGAAAATGAAAATATAGCTCTAGTCTTTAAACAGATCTGCACACTGCCCGTACTTGTACCACACCTGATGTGTATATTATTGCACCTTCCATTTTTAAAAACATTGAGAAAATGTAAATCTACAGTATCACATCTGAAATATCTGTTGGATGTGAATGAAAAAATTCTAATATCACAAACAAAAAGAATGTTTATAGAGATGAAGCCTGTGAGACTTACACATTGCTTTCCATCTGTGAGCCCTGTGCTCCCAAGGACTGCTCCAGCTTGTCGCTACTCACACATGGAGGCACCTTCACAACTGGCCCCGAGCTCCTTGGGTACTGCAAAAAACCAGATTATTTTATTATTTGATAGAACAGATTTCTGTCATCACAACCTCCAACTTCTACTTATTTTCAGAGGCCTTCCCCTTTGGCTTGAACACAAAGACTGAGCACACTCACAGAACTTGAACTTTTGTGCATTTTGACAAGGAAACTTGCAGAAGGATGAAGACCAGGGTGTAAATAATAAAATAACACCCTGCTGCTCAGCTTGGATGCCATTTTGGGCAATACTTCAGCACATACACAGTTTTACCTGTGTGAAGAGCCCCACTCACTTAATATGGGACTCACATGGTCACAAATTCTCACTTAAATGGGGTTATATCAAGGATAAACCAGAAAAATCATCCTCTGTTCATCTGAGATTTCTGCTATTATAAACTCCTGATTAGATACTGTATCTGTGATATTACAGAGACAAGTTTCTAGTGGAGTTTTTCCCCTCAGCTGCTGTATTTATATAAACCTGCACATTACTGAGGTGTTGCCTAGGCATGGGATTTTTTTTTTCTTTTTTTTGGTGAAAAAACAAAGAGATAGAATTTTAAAAACATCTCCTTAAAGCATAGCTTTAACATTTTCTGGTTTGTGGAAAGGCAAAATAATCCTATGGAAGTGTTAAGATTTTTTTTCACAACCATCATCCTTAGAAGTGCCCAACTGCCTTAATGTTTATTTCTAGCAGTGATCTTATTAATCCCCATACTACTTCTGGCCCATGCTTGCACTACAGAACTGATTTTAATTGAACAGTTATTAAAATAAATGCTTTGTCAGGACATACCCATTCCATCTGGCTGCCCTGGATGGATCTGCTTTCTACAACATCTCCTCAGCTCTCACTGCCTCCCAGAGATGCTGATCAGGATGGGGTGGGCTTTGCTTGGTAGCCTTTGCTGCCACAGCCCTCTCTGTCTCTTTGTTGCCTCCTTGCAGGACTCTTCCCTTTCTGCTGCAGAGAACTGGGTTTATTCTGGAAGAACATTGTTAACCTCCCCCCAGCTGACAAAAGGCAGAGATGCTCTATAAATAACCCACCCTGCATGGCTGGATGGGTTGGATTTTTATTAATTTTGTTTTGGGTGTATGTGCACACTCACAGAGGTGAGAGTTTTGATAGGAATGAAAATAGGAATTAGGTTCCCAGTGTTAAATTTCCCCCCTTGAAAATAAAAGCAGACAGAGCTTTCCCTGCCCTCCCTCCCCACCTGCTGGCAAGCAGATTCTGGCCACTCCAAAGCCCTTTTTTAGCACCCTTAGCAGCCAAACATTATTTGTAGTGCTGGCACCTCAAACAAACCAAAACAAACAGGAGCCATGCAAAATTAACACCCAGGCAGCACAGTGCAGTTAATCCTCTATTCACCATCATATCAAAGCACTTTTTAAATTTTTGTTACTTTTTCTGTGCTTCATCTTACCCAAAGCCACTATTTTTGCTGCATCTCTCATTCAACCCAAGCCTGGACACAAACCTCTCTCTTCGGCCAGACCATGGCAGGTTAAAGCTGCTCCTTCTCTCAGCAGGAGAGCTGGTACCTCCCAGAACTTTGGAAAGTAGCTTAACAGTCACTGAACCAGTTGAGTTTAATTCATTTACATGGCCTCTCAAATAGTAATTACAAAGACTGCATCACCCCCAGCTTGTGGCTGCAAGGAATTGAGCAAAAAAATCATTTACTTGGGTGGCTTCCTGGTTTGGGGTTGCTCGTACTGATACAACCCTTCCACAAGTGTGAAGAAATATTAGTATTTCTTTTTTGTACAAGGATATTTTGAGTCAGATCAGCAGCACTCAGTAAGGTACAGCTCAGCATCCACAGCACCATGGAACTGCTTTGAAACATCTGTAAGTCATTTGGGGATTCCAGCTGTGGGCAAAGAATAAATATGGTACCTTTTTTCCTTCAGAAGCACCTTTAGCAGGCACTCTTCCAATAACTCTGTAGTTTCCTTTCCTACAGCAAGAACAGCAAAACTTTACAAAGTTCCAGTTTGGGACATTTCCAGTCCCTGTGCTTTAGCTGAAATATCCACAGACTTGGTCAGACCTCTTTCTCAATAGATGAAAGCATCCTCAAAAATGACCACAACCACACCCCAGCAGTCTGTAAACCAGGCTGTGTTTCTTTGCAGGTAAAACAAAAAAAAAAAGAACCCAAGAGGCATCCCTGAGGAGAGGAGAGGAGCCCAGCAGTGGGAGCAGCAGGTACACAGATGCCAAGAGCAGATGATCTGCCCACCGTAATTAAAAAGAGGGACTTCATAAAAACTCTCAGGGAACCAGGAGATGCCAGAAAAACTTCAGTGGAGCAGTGGGTTTTTAGCTCAGGCAGTGGGAAACGAGGAGAAGGGGATTGAGAAGAGGCAGGTCACAGCAGGGACAGCTATCCTGAGCTGACAAAACTTCCCAGGCTCTGCACTCGACCTGTGATCAATCGCCCAGACACACAAAGCACCGGCTGCAACCAGGAGCCATCCTCCTAATGCATGTCACAAACCTCATAATTCCACTTGGAATGAGACAACAGCAAGTTAAATTCCTGGATCACTGTCACAGTGTCACTTACAGAAGAAGTTGCACTGGGGAACTATTGGCTGTTGGAGTAATTTGAATGGAAATGTCACTTTTCACAACCTGTGATTTGAGGTAAGTGCCCTGCTAGGGCATGGCAGCTCTGGCAGGCAGCACAGCTGACTGTACATCCCCTCCTGCAACCCACTCTGCCAAAAATCCACATTCCCTTCCCTGCACCACCCTTCATTCATGTGGACAAACATTCTCCATCTCTTTCCACAGCCCAATTTTAAATCTTAGTGTTCTGTTCAAAGGCCTGGGATTCAAGACCATCCAGACCCAGCAAAGCTGCTGGGGGATGAATCGATTCATTGAGGTTCATGTTGACCTCTGGGCAGGTTTTGCCTGAGTAAGGACTTCAGAACATGGTCAATATGTCCTACTGCTAAATACTGGCAGGAGTTGCTATGTAAGGGTGTGCACAGCTCACACACAGCTGGGACAGATTCAGTCCATTCCCTGTACTGCATGGGGAGAAAAGAGTGCTGTGCAGAACTGCCAGTTCTGCCTAGTGCCTGCCCTTCAGTAACACCCTTATGTATGTTATATACACTTTTTTTCAGGTTATTTATATACTTATATATATATATATACACATACATGAAATGCAATGCATCCAAGTGCAGGACATGTGCACTGAATTGCCTGGACTGATGCAGAAGCCAAGAGTCAAACTAGCACAGTGATCAGTCAGAGCAGCTCTCAAATGTTTAACTCCAGTCCCTTCAGCACCAATCCAACCCAGACTGGTTTCAAAGCATCCAAACCCCCCGGTTTAATGAAATCACAGCCTTCAGGAAACCAGAATAAAGGCACCTGCAGAGCTAAAAACAACAGAAAGTAAGAGCAGGAAACATGGGCTATGAATAATACAGCTGGCAGGAGGATGGAGTGAAAAGGCAAGAAGTGGAAAGTTGTCATGGGATGGCTGCTGCCCCCTCAGAGCATGCACAGCCACATCCCAGGCAGGTGAATGAGTCCTGCACCTGCAATTTGAAAATCAAAAAGGAGAAATACTTAACCTGAGAGATCTCTTCTTGCCTCGGGAGCTGTGCTGGGCTGAGCTATGAGGCTGGGTCGTTTGTGGGTTTCTCCTCCTTGGACAAGCAGGTTGCCCTGTTTTATAGAACATAAATATTCTTCTTGCTGAAAAGCAGCAATGTGACAGCAGGCTGCTTGGACTTTGCCATCCTCTCCATGCAGGGGACAGTATAGACACTATCAGGCTGCTCATACATTGCCCGCGGTGCCACTGGCACTGGGGTTTCTCCAGGCAGAGGAAAGCACAATTATTATTATTTTTTGCTTCGAAACAAGTAGCTTACTGAGTCAGTAAATGCAGTGGGTTTGGTATTTTTTGTTGTTGGTGTTTTGTTTTTTTTTTTTCCTTCAGTGCCAAACATAAATACAGCAGGAAGGAAAAAAAATAAAAAAACGTGACACGAAAGAAATGGAAAAACAAGCCAAATTTAGATTTTGCCTGCAGGATAACTGACAAACCAAGAAGCTTTCCTGGCTTCAAAACAGCTCCTTGGGATCACAGGTGGTTGTATTCTGCAAGGGTGAAAAGCAAAGCTCTCTTGTCTCACAGTGATGCTTCCCGGGCACCCTCCTCTGTCGCAGCCATGTGTGCCCAGGCAGGGGAGGCTGGAGCCTGCTGCAAGGCTCTGTTGGACTATAAACCAATGGTATTTGCTTTACCTGTGCACTATCTTCCACGGAACAAAACAACATTTACATCTGGGATCAATTTCCTTGAAATTAAAGTGCAGCTGCTATATCTCTTCTGCATCAAAAGTATAGTGTTAAGGCTGTAAGGTACAGACAGTTACACATTCCTTTGCATTGTAATATTTAGATTTGTGTCATTTTCCATCTGAAGTAAAAAGCATCTTTAAATAAATGAGTGATCTTATACTGCATATTTTATGGGCTGTGTACTCAGCAATATATGGCTATGTTTGCAACGTGCCTGTACTCATCTCTGATTTCAAACTATGCATTTAGACCTTGAATTTTAATGCTTAAATGAAAATGTGGAGTAGGAATAATTTGGACTGCATGGGCAGTGCAACCCGGGGCCAGCGTCTCACCCTCCTCAGAGTTTCTTCCTTACAGCTAGCCTAAATCTGCCTTTTTGGTTTTAGTTTCAAACCACTGCCCTCTGTCCTACCTGTGCAGCACCTCAACAAATGACTCGGCAGGAAGAGGTGCTGTCTAGCATCACATCACCTGAACCAGAGCCCTCCAGCTGCAGGCTGTGTGTTCAGCTCTGTACCATGTGGGCATGGACAGGAACCACAGCTCCTGCAAGAGCCATAACCTGTGCTGCAGCCTCTGCTGAAAACAGCTGCACAGGAACCCCAGCAGATAAAACCCTGTAGGACCCCAACATCTTCTGCTCCAGCTTTGGCAAAAGGAACTTTTCCAGCACAATCCTGCAGTGGTTGACATAAGGACACAAGACTGTGGAAAAAAAAAAAAAAAAGAAAAAAAGGCTGCTGCTCATCTGAAGCAGTCAGATTGTGTACCTGGACTTCATCCACTGCCTGGAGAAGAGCGACATCCAATTAGTCCAACACAGCTTCTTCACCATGCCCAGGTTGGGAAACAGATTGAAGGGGTCAAAAAAATTCAGAAGGCTCCACATGATCTGACATTTGCCTTGTCACAATTTTCTTGACAAGCAGAAGGTCGGAGACAGCCTGTTGGTCATCAGGAGCAGAGGGATGGGCAGCCTGATCACTGAGCTGGGGACAAGAAACCCATCAATTAGCAAGCACTCTGCGCCTGCTCCAACCACCGAGCTCCTCAGGAACTCTGGTGGCTTCAGGCTGCTCTTTTTAGAGGACAAACATGTTGCAGAAGAGTGTCTGGAACATCCAGACATTGCTTTGGCTTGTGGCTGCTGCAGCTGCAGAGATGATCTCCAGTTCGAGTGACACTGGGAGGTTCAAACTTCATCCCAGCCCCAACCTCTCTGCACCCGACTGTATTTGCACAACATCCTCTGCTGCAAAATGCAGAAGTGGGGGAATGAAGTGACTTTTTAAGAATAATATCCCAGTTTCATTTCATTTTTGGCTTTCACTTCCCACCTGCCTGTCCACTTCCCTGCCCTGCCCCAGGCCCGCTCACTGCCACAGATGAAAAGCCCTCTTTAAAATAATTAAATAAAGCACTTAAAGAGGATTTAAAAAAAAAAAAAAATTGATAATGTACTGTAAGGGATCAATCTTAATTACTGCCCAGGTGGAATTTCTGTCTTCTGGCTTTTTTCACCGCAGAAGAACCCACCCAGCCAGCCCAGCCATTAATGAGAACCGTTTCGGGCCGGTTACCAGCAGCCTTTCATCAGCCCCCGGGGCTGCCAGCCCCCTGCTCACGTCAATTGTCACCTTGGGGTCCGGCTACCGCGTCCCCTCCCACCGCCCGCGGCTGATGGAGCCCAGACCCATCACCCCCCCCCGGGGCCGGCTCCGGGCAGGCTCCCCCGGCCCCCGCTGCCACCCCCACGTTCTTCACACGGGCCGGGGGCTGGTCCGGATCAGGGGCTGCAGCACCGGGCCCGGGGAGGAGGGAAACGGAGGTGGCTTCCCCTCCCCAGCCTTCGGTCTGCAGCCATGGGGACACCGGGGTCCCCTCCTCACCTCCCCTGTGATGGAGATGAAAGGGACTGGAATACTGGGGGTGGAAAAAAACCCCAAACCAAACAACATTGGTTTTGGTCGTCCTGAAAAAATGGTGTGCAACGAAAATAGTGATGTTAAAAGTCACTCACCTGGAAATCCCAGACTTAAGGGCAGGGAGACTGAAAGTTTTGCTGGGGGAAGTCTAATGGATAAGGGAAAAGAAGGGAAAGGGGATAGAAGGGAAAGGAGGGAAAGAAGGAGGGAAAGAGGGAAAAGGGGGGAAAGGGGGGAAAGAGGGGAAAGAGGGGAAAGGGGGGAAAGGGGGAAAGGGGGGAAAGGGGGGAAAGGGGGGAAAGGGGGGAAAGGGGGGAAAGGGGGGAAAGGGGGGAAAGGGGGGAAAGGGGGGAAAGGAGGAAAAGGAGGAAAAGGAGGAAAAGAGGAAAGTGGGGAAATAGAAGGGAGAGAAGAGTGAGGAGGAAAAGGAGAAGAAAAAAAAGGAAAAAAAGGGAAAAGAGGAAAAAAAAAACCCAAACCAAACCAACCAACCAACCAAAAAATATGAAAAAAAAGCAACCCTGGGAGAAACAGTCCTTCCCCAAGGCACAAAGAAAGTGTATTTGTTACTCATCCCCACATGTGCTATCTGAAAGGACAGCAGCCCCCAGTCCTGGGCCAAGCTGGCTTTGCACCCAGTGTGACTGGAGGGTCCTGTGGGACAGAGAGGGCACCCAGACACATTCCCATGGGTTCTCCAGCTGGGGGCAGGAGCAGGGAGTGGAGGGTCCGGCTCATCCGGGCAGGGGAGATTTAGAGAGAAGCCTTTGAATGGTATTTCTATTCAATTTCTGTAAGAATATAAAAGGAATTACAATTAAATCTGTAAATGCAATTCTTTGAGGATTTTCACATTCCTGTAAGATTCTTACTGAGAAATTACTCCTGAAACAGCACATAAATCTTACAGGACTCCCCTCGGATTACTGTGCTTTAAGTTTTTAAGCAATCTTTCTCAAGGTTTATTCTTTTCTTGCATTTTCTTTCTGGAAGCAGGTCCTCAGCATCACCTTTCACCATGAATAAACATTTTAAAGCCAAGTCTACCTCTCTGACCTGGGTGCAGCACTTGCCATCAAGATTATAATTTTTAAATCTGGTAAAAGATTGGGCAAACTTTTTAAAGTTCTCTGAGTAAAGTTTAGGAAGTTGTGATATTTCTGGAAGAAATAATGACCTGTGATGTTCAGAGAAACAGTCGTTTAAAATCATAGCTTATTGTTGGTAACTTAGTTTTCTTTGTAAAGTGACAGCACTGTCCTACACACTGCACCACCCTTCCTTACTCAGCTGCTACTCCTTGTAGCAAATATCAAAGCACCACTGAAAAAAAGCTTGAGAACTGCTTTTAGAGAAATTAAGTGGAAAATATCTGGGACAAATCCTTCTTGCCCTGATGACTAATTTCCTCTAATTCCAAACCAATCAGGCTGCACACGAGCAGAAAAACTTGGGCCCAGATCTAAAAATGTCCCTACAATGAATCAGTTTTCTGTTTTAAGATGGTTCCAAGATGAGCTCATTATGTTGCATGAAAGTGATCTGTAACCATCCTCAAGCCTGAGGCCCTTTCTTCCCATTTGGTATTGATACATAGGATGGAGTCTGCATTTTTTTTAATCTGGTGTAAAACAGTACAACCAGTGTAGCTGCAATTCCATTGTAAATCTGACGTAGGAAATGCAACATAATCCTTCAAAAATATTTCTGTTGGCCTTAGACTGGCTGCAGAGGGGGGGAGAATAAAAAGGGGGAAGGGAAGGAAGAGAAACCCAGTGCAGAATCCTGTCTCTTCCATGGTCAAGGGCACCCGTTTCATTATAAATGTCGTTCTGCCAAAACAAATATTATTTTTTGAATCTTTCATTATCTCCCTTTCCCTGGAAAATGGGCTGAAACCAGCATGTGTTGGTATTAGATGCTCACAGGGCCAGCTGTCGTGCCTGGCTGCACAGTGGCTCAATGTCAGCAGTTCAAAAGCACGGCGAAGCTGAGCAGGAGGAAACTTGAGAGGTCAAAAGAACCCAATTCCAGGCAAAAAAAACCCCAAACAAATCCATATTTTCGTGGGTGCAGGGGCTGTGCTGGCCCCTGAACTCCCAGTTTGGGTGCCAGCACAGCCCCAGCACCCCCAGACCCAACTCTCATCCATCCTAACTGCAAAAATAAAGATACAGCCCTGAAGAAGCAACTTAAAAACAAGGGATGTAAACGTGAGCAAGGTTAAAGTTGACATTTGCTACTGTTGGTAGCAATGTATTCTAAAAAAAAAATATATATATATATGTGTGTGTGTGTGTATATATATATATATATATATATATATAAAATACACCCAAACTGTACATATTATAAGGCTATATTTTTATCTCGGGGTTCTGGTGACACGTACAAACCACTTGAGCTTTGCTTCTGTGGTTTATATTGCCACCAGAAACCCTTGATAAAAATACAGCTTTATATGGTACAGTTGGGTATACTTTATTTTCTCCATATATCACAGGCTGTGTTTTATTTATAAACATACACGGAGACACTTGGACATGCAAAGCAGTTTTTTTTTTTATTGAAGTAATTCTGAGGTATCAATACCACTATATTAACTAACGCATTGGAACACAGTAATTTCTTGGTTAGCAACGGCCTTTCTAAAGAGGCACCTATGAAAATATGATAAAACACATGAAAAAAAAAAATATCAGTATTTCCATGTTGGAATTTATGATTCCCATACTGGAAATTTCAGCTCCTGGTAGCTGGTGCTTGCAGAGAACCCTGCTTAAACCACCTCAAAATTTAGCTTTAACATATCTCAGATAATCAATTCCTTTCTGATAGAGAAATTAAGCTCAGTGTGACAGAGGAATGCAAAAATCTAAAGGAAAAAAATCAAATTATAACAGGAAATGTGCTGCTGGGAAAGACACAGCTCTATTGAGTCCCCCAGTATTTTGCGGGAGCGGCGCTCATCAAACTGCTTATTTAAAAGATGCTTTTCACACCATCTCCCAGCAGCTTTGCTTCTACCTGCTTTGAGGCACCATTCACAAGAGCAAAAATTTGATCCCCATCTCCTGCAATCCACCAAGGAAAGCTGGGAAGGAGCAATCCAGGAGCTGGGTGCTCTGGAACGCATCTCAACCTGCCACCCGTGCTCCCGTTGCCATCAACCCCTGTCCGGGCACACCAAGGAGATGTTTCCTCTGGGAGAGGCACCACCTCCCATTTGCCACAGCCATTCCTCTCCCTTATCCCTGCTTTAATGGACATTAAAAATAGAACAAAACAGGAGTGGAGATGGGAACAAAAATCTGTGCGCGCCAAGCCTGCCCCGCTGTACTCATTCTGCTGTAAAATGTAAAAACAAGAAAGGGCAGGCGAGCTGCCTCCCTCAGGACACATCCTGCTTTTTTAATATACTGGTGCCACCACGCATTTCACTTCGGATGTTGCATTATATTTATATGTCACTCAAATATTTACCATTTTGCTGAATTCTGCTGGGTGCTGGAGAGCTTGTTACAAGCCGAGCCCGGGCGGCCGTACACGCTCTGCGGCTGAGCCCCATCAATGTGGCAACTTCTGCTGCTTCTCCTTCTGCAGCCTCTCGTGTGACAAAAGCCACTCTTTCAGAAGGTGTCCTCCTCCGTAGTTGCCACTCTGCCCACTGCTGCGGATCACCCTGTGGCAGGGGATGATGATTGGGATCTGGGGAGGAAGAAACAAAAAACAAGGGTGAGAGGGGAGGGTGAGGCCACGGGGAGCAGAGCTATGAGAGGTGCCCATAAATCCAGCACTAAACCATTCGTTGGCTGCCACTGGGCTGGCAGGGACAGGGAGGGAGGTGTCCACGTTAAAGGTGACACTGGTGGCATCAGGTTGTGTCCCAGGAGGATGGGGCAGTTGTGGCATCAGGACCGGGTTCCTGGCTGAGCTGCCACGGTGCAGGAGCAGCACTGACCACAGGCTCTGGAAACCAGCCCAGCTCTCAGGGAAAGATAAACATGGAGAGAAATTTTAAGGATGTAAAGCCTTAAAAGGGAAATCCCATCTGTAACACCCCAGATACAAAACTCCATATAGATAAAAACTTCAGATTTTCCTGCCCTCTGCCAGCCCCTTCCAGCAGCCAGCACCTCAGTGCCCAGGGTGGGAGATGGAGCCTCAGAGACCCAAAATGCACACGAAGAGAACACAGAGGTCCAGGACAACTATTAAACACCATCCCAGGATTAAATCCCTCCCTTATTTTTTGGAAACAAACAAACAAACAAACAAACAAAAATAATCACTGAGAGGAGAATATCCATGAGCAAGCTCCCATGGCAGATCCTCCTCCTCTCACTCCAGCCCCTGCTGAAAAATTCCACACAAGAGCATGGCCCTATTTATTATTTAACAGCAAGTCAATCCAAAATGGGTTGTGAATTTTTAAAACCTACAACAGGAGAGATTTAATTCACACCTAACCAATTTAAAGAACTTTTACTCCTCCCCTCCTTCTACTTTGTATCATTTATAGCCAAATGTCATGGATTCTGAAAAATCAATGCAAGAAGTTACCTAATAGACTGATAATGCAGAGAAGTACAGGAACGTGGGGTGTTTTTTTAAATTTTTTATTACAGGTGATTATCATAGTTGAAGTACACACCATAAAAAATGCAATACATCATCTCTAATCAGGCTGTGCATGTTTTGGTAACTGCATAGTAATTCGATTGCAATGATATAGCTGTGAAAACAGCAACTCTCTCAACAGTGCAGCTTTGACAGATCTGTATATATTTTAAGTCAAAAAGTATAGTCTATTCCTACATACATACACAGACAAATTACATACTGTACACTGATTTATTTTAATTCCATTTAATAGTTATTTCAGAACAGTTCAAGCTGTGCTTACATAAGAGTCTGGGGCACACGGACCCCAGAGTAGCTGGAGAGATACTGGCCAGAGCTCTCTAAACTGTTTTTTGGGCATTCTTTTGTTTTTGTCAGCTTATTTCAATGGTTGAAATTGAAAATCTCAATCTCAGCCCACAGGCTACTGCATGAAACAGGAATACACCCAGGTGCTTACTGTTAATCATGGTTTAATAGAAAATGCTTATACTATCTGTTTCCTGGGAGCTGGCAATGCCACAAGTGAATTGTGCATCTGTGACAACTCCAGTGAGCAACACTAAAACCCTGACACCACCCCATGCCATTCAGTGCCTGGGTTTATGACTTCTCGAAAGAAGTTGGTTCTTTGCAAGTTTGTTTGGTTTGTTTTTTTTTCCTGGTTTGGGATTTCTTCCCCTTTCCAACCCACATGTGCAGGTTACTGCAGGAAGATTTCCCTAAGTGACAAAGCCATAACAACACACAGTGAAAAAACCTACAAGGTTAATTTGCTATTCTTTAAAAATGTGTACAGTAAATCAGCATACTTTTGATGGTAAAAAAGAAAGAAAAGGACTTTTTTCTGGTGTTTGGGTCTTAGGTGGTCCCCATGTCAGTGCAGGACCCATTCACAAACACAGGGACACGTGGCTGTGTCACCTCCCACTGAGCAAGAAGAAGAGGGTATGAAAGAAATGTAGCTTTTTCCACACCTGAAATAAAGAAAGTCACATGGAGTTTGTCCTCACATATGCAGGCACCCATATGTCACCCTCCATGGCATCAGGAGGGAAAGAAAACAGAGAGCAAAGACTGCATCAGCCCCGTAATTTAAATATATTGAATATGGCTTCAGTTGGGCTTAATAGTGGTGACAACTTTCAGACTACTAAAATAATTAAACCTGCTAAAATTTATTAGGGCCCTAAGGACATTTTAGAGGGAGTACTACCCTAGTCTGCAGCTTTAATGCCTTGGCTATATTTAATGTAATTTTTATCAATAACCAAGCAGCTCATAATATTACAGCTCCACTGAAATCCTCATGCTGTGAAATCTAATTCATCTAATACATGAATCCATCACTTACACAGACCCTACCTCCAACACTATAAAACTTCCAAACCCATAGATTTGTCTCCAAGAACAACAAAAAAATCCAACATGAAGGGGCCCTGGGATCGATACCGGAGTCCCTCTGATTCGGGCACCAGCTGAATATTTTCTCCAACTTTGCTTTTGTTCTTCTGGGTAGAGGCCCACAAGGGAAAGAGCTTGTTTTCACTTGCAGCCTCATCAATACCTAAATCCTGGTGAACAAGTGACACTGAGAAGCTGTAATCAATAGCTCCCTGTGCGTTTTTTCTTCTGGTCAAATGGTTCAGCGCTACTGACAGCCCTGACACTCAGAACATGATGCTAAATCTTTATCAACAGCCATCTGGGTGACTGGCAGAACAAGACTGGGGCAGTCATTAACGCTCGTGGCAATCTGTGAATAAACTAACTCCTGGAGAACACGTTTGTTTAGAAAAAAAAAAAAAAAAAAAAAGAAAAGAAAAAAAAGGTGGGGAAAAAATACTCCCTGCACAAGGTATCGATCGCCTCTGAACTGCGTTTAGCAAATTCCGTCTGCGGGAGGAGCGGAGCCGTGCTCTGCCACAGCCCTCTGCTCATTAAAGAGTTTGCAATGAGAACCTGGCCATCCCGTTTGAGTGCTGATGGGCTGGTGACCTCCAGCACCTGCCAAACACAGCTCCTCTGCAAGGGGAGCAGCTGGAACCTCACCTTACAATGCACAGGAATCACACTTGCAGAAAAAGAACTGTTCTGTTTGCTCAGGTCCTCTTGCTTTTTCTGCCTCTCTTCACCATCAGAACCCAACATCCCGATGTGGTCCCTCTCCATCACCAGCCAAGGAAGGAATTCAAGCCCAAATACTTTTACACATCCATGTTTCAAATCCATACTTCCCAGTCTTCTCAGAAATGCACAGTTACCTTCCTATCACCAACGTTTAAAACCTTTTGGCGGACAACATCCTTGACTCAGGATGGATCAATCTCAGCATCAAGCTGCACACTAAGCTGGGCTTCAGCCTCAGCACTGACATAATGCGAGGGAATATAAACCCCAACGTGTGCAGCTACAGCTGCTGCTAACAGGCCGCTGCAGATGTCTTATTTAAGGCACAGAACAGTCATTTAGGATGGCCTTGGACTAATCAGCCCAACATTCGCCATCTCCCATGAGTCGCTGTGATTTCTTTTTGATCCTCCTATACTAGTCTAATGAGATTTTTAATTGAACTTTATGGGTTCCCTTTGAGGACCACAGACCTTGCAATCAATCTGAACCGCAGTAAACTACTTGAAGTTTTCTCTTGTGAAAGGTGAGCCATCCCCACACCATGCTCCTTGGCATAAATTGAGGCAAAGATGTTGTGTCTTTCAGCTGCTGCTGCTGGCACCTCTTCCACCTTCTCATAAAGTTGAAGGTCATCATATGAATTATGTGAAACAACCCCACTACAAAAGGGAAACCTGTGGAATGCACACTACCAAAATTAAAGACCAACCCCTGGATTGTAGAAGGGAGAAATGTTCTGGTGGTGTGTGGAAAAAGGTGAGATAAGCAATTTTATCGTCACGTTCGAGTAATAAAAGGAACGCCAGGCTCAGGCTTATTTCAAACATTCATTTGCACTGTTATTACTCTCCTCATTAAATCATGTTTATGATTTTAGTCACCATGCTTATAATTTAGTCCTTTCATCTCAAGAAGCATCAAGGTGCAAACCTGTCACAATTCTGCTGTTTTGCACAGCTCCTGCAGCAATCATTACTCAAAATATTCACTTTTATTTTGCATTCACCATGAAAGCATTCACTGATCCCAGCTTTGCTCCTGCAAACAGAGATCACAGACCTGCTGCTCAACAAAACCTCACAGTTCTGCAACAGTTTTGAAGGAATCACTCCTCCAGCCCTGCAGCTGGGGTTGCAGGGGTGGCAGATAACGTGGTGAATTTAAGGAGGTGTTTAGTTAGCCTGGAAGCTCAGTACCCCATCTGATAAACAGACTGCCAGGGTGTTAGTACACAGGTATCCTACAACTCCATGCAGGCAGCATGGAGAAAAACTCCCAGAAAAACTCTCATCATGTCCAACTAGCTGAAGCTTCCCAGCTCAATAAAGGACAACCCTGATGTTTTAAGGGTGCATCAGATTTTCCTACGTCACAGCTCCTGCAAGCAGCAGAAAGCTGCATCATCCCCACACTCTGTTGTACTTGACAATACAAACTATTTTAATATGATGGAATGCTCCCCCATATAATATGGTGTACATTAAGATAAGGCAATACAATGCAAACCTAGAGGAAAACAGTTCTCAAAGAATAACGATACAGTGTTGTGCAAAAGGAGATGTAATTGCCATCGCCTAGAAATGTACCCAGCTTTGCCCTCAGGCTGCAGTGGAGCAGCAGCATCCAAAGTAGCAGTAACAGCAGGTTGTGGTGTGAAAATTCCTGCTTTTTCCCCAGTGAGGAAGGATGAAAATAGTTCTGAAAATATACAGCAAAGCTACTGCAATTTTTCCTTTTTAAATGGGGTCCTATCTTATTATTGCTTTTTCCCATCCCGTACCATGTATTTCCTGTCCCCAGCAGAAATTTTTTTAAAGCCCATTATAGATAATAATGTATAGCTTTAGGGAAAAAGAGCTATATTAATATAATACCACCCCAATATTGCTTAATAGAAAAATTAAAAAAAAAATAATAATCAGTGCTGTAATGAGAGCCTTGCCTGTTCCAAAAGGCATTTTTATCCCTACACATCTCCTGTAGCTAAGCTGTAATTTCCTGCATTTTTCACAACCAAACACACACTAATAGTACTTTTGTAATTAAGTGTGAGCACCTACTGTGCTAGAAATCTTTACCTGGCCCTTCAGAGCTCTGAGCCACACTAAGCAGGTTGGCCATGCACAGAAATGCAGGCTGATTTTATGAATGAGGTGAAATATACAGATAATATGCGGCGTTGCAAAAAACCCCAAGCCCTGAAACCCTCACCTTTATTATTTTTATCTGCAAAGCCACTGAGCTCTGGGGAAAACAGATTTTCTAACCCACTTTCCAACTCTATGTTGCAGCCTCACAGGTAACTTCTTAAAGAAAATAGTGAGAGGACTGAGGGTAAAAACAAGAGGAGGTGAAAGATGCCAGCAGGAATAATGCTGGTGGAAAGGAGAGGATCTGGGGTATGGAAAGACACATGTTGCTGCAGGCAAGTGGTAATGAGGGGAAACATGCTAAAGAATGGCCAGAAAGGCCACAATAACATTAACAGAAATGAAAGTTTAAAAAAAATTTTTGAGGGCAAGAGGCAAGGGAATGACCATGTAGGGACAGATACAGTGGTGTTCCCTTCACCAGCTGTTCCTTGCCTTTGCTGGTACCACACCAGCCAGTGTGATCCAGGTGGATAAGCACATCTGGAAATCTAAACATGGACAACTAAAAGGGAGAGATCATCACTGGGAAGACAGACAAAGAGCCCAAGTATTCTAAAATACTGTTTTTCCAAAATCCACAGGCCTAACCTAGAGCTCTGCTCCCTCCAGCTGGTTTGTACTCAGGTGACTCACCTATATCTAGTGAGAAATGTCATTTACAGCTGGTTTGGAGCACACGGGGAGGAAAAAACCCATATTGACAATTTGATTCAAAGGTGTAGCTACGTGATTTAAAATCCCTCCTCTTCCACATTTTCAGAAACAGATCCATGGCAGAGAGGATGCACTGCTGTTAACAACCAAAGCTACTCAGACCCTGTCAAAACTGAAGTCCCTGTGGGGAAATAAAAAACTTCCCTCACCCAAGGATACATAGGAAAGTTGGAGAACAAGAAAATGTGTAGAGGCTGCTGAATTAAAAGAAGTGCTGTGTTTCCTTTTCAACTGGAATTCCATAAATGGTAGGGGATAAATCACATTAAACGGGGCTGTGTATTACTGCTGATTAAAAACACTTACTGACCTTATTACTCATGGCAGACCAGTTTTCATAGCAGATAAATTTAATCTAATGACATTTAGCCCGCAAAGCTCTCTAAATCCACCACCTTCTCTCAACTTTAGTTAAAGAGTTGAGGTGAACTCACAGGGTTGCTCCTCATGGCTCCTCCCACAGCTCTGGCTGCTCTGCTGTTGCCTGCCAGGTCAGCCAATTGCTTGTAGGAAACGACTTCTCCAAACTCCACATCTCTCAGGAGGGTCCACAGCACTTCTTTGGTGAAGGAATCTGCAAAGCACATGAAGCAAATGCTGGTTGGATGCTGAAAAAATATCACAACAAGAACCCTGAGATGAAGGAGTTGAGAAACTCAAAGCAAAGCAGAGGCTCAACAGCAGATTTCTAACTTAAAGAGCCCCACTGCCCTGTCCTGCTTTGTACCCTGTATTATTACTGCATTTGAATACATTATTATCAGCAAGAGCACTTCAAGTCACCGAGCACTATAAAAAAAAGGATTTAAGGCTTTGATTTTCCTATATTTTTAATTTGCTTCAAGTACAATTATCCTGTTAACTCATACAATGTGCTTTTTTCCATTAAATTGGCAGAGTATAAATTAGCATAGAGTCAAATTAAAAAGGGAAGAAATAACCAGCTCTACCTATTTTACAAAGCCCTCGCATCTCCAGCTAATTTCCAACTTCAGCTGGGACACGAGGCAGAAGAAGCCCTAGAGCCAGTGGACTTGGTATTATCCTGCCTGACTGCATTTTATAGCCAAGACCCCCAAGCTACTGCTCAGCAGACATTCCAGAACATAAGGACTAGCTGTGACCTTGAATGTATGGCACTTCCTTAATGATACAGGGCTGGGGAAAGAAAGAAAGGGAAAAAAAAAAAAGTCTCTTCCATTATTTTAATTTTAATTCACCAGCAAATTGCTTCTAAGTGTTCCAATTGCTGAAATAATGAATAAGCAAATGCATTAGTACCAGCTTCCTTCTGCATGGCAGGGTTTTACCTTCCCAGCCCAGGATTATTTTACAAAAGGGAAACCCACAGCTCGGGTTTTAGTTGGGTTGAACACCTATTGCTCTTCCAAGGCACTTTGAAAAGCTTTGAAGATCCAACTACTGAATAACTTACTGAGAGGAGGGAGCTGGCAAATAAAAAAGAAAAAAAGAAGGGAAAAGAAAAAGAAAGAAATAAAAAAGGCCAAGAGAACCCTTCCCCCAGCTGAGAGCCTCAGTCTCCTGCTTTGGCATGGAAACAAACTGATTAAAAACATTTTCTTTCTTTACTTGTCACAAAAGACATTGATTATGTTACATAGGAACACAGCGAAATGTGATTTTGTTCTTAAAGGAAACCCAGACACCATTATGTGTGTGTTAAATAATAAAAATCACTTCTTAACTGAAGGGAATGATAATCACTTCATTGAAAAAATCTGTTTAGTCTTTATTATAACATTAAGCAAATTAAACATCAGCATAATCCAGGTGATACGAGAAAAGGGTCATCAAAGAAATTAACTTTGTTGTTCATTAATTTACATGGATTAGTAGAGGGCAAAGAGATAGCAAATCTGCTCTAGTTTTTTATGATATAATTTCAAACTGTACACCATTTGTGGCAGTAGGGTGACTTTGGGGTTAATCAGACTGATTTGTCCTTTTAATTGCTTTCTATTCAAAGAAAATTCATTAGATAATGTTCTCTTCAAAATTCATGAATCAATTTAACTGAAGAAACCACATTAACAGCTTTGGGTTCATTAGCACAAGCAGTCGTGTTACTGGCTGATTGCTAGGAGGGCTTCCTTTGGCAAACACATTTTGTTTACTGTGATTCCTTCAGAAAGGTTTCTTTCAAACAAAACTCTTATTTTTTTAACCTCCTTTTTAAGCCAGCAAGCTTAGTGTTAACCTCACTTGCTCAGGGGTCTGGGAGAAGTATTGCCTGATGTCATCCTTTAAATCAATGAAATGCAGGGACTGCACATTGTGGGGCACCCGAGTCCAAAAAAACCCCTTTTTTGCCCTCATTTTTGGCAGGGGAGGTGGTGGGACGGGCTGTGATGGATCCAGAACCTTCTGAAAGCCTGAAGGGAAAAGGGGAGCAGTGGGTGCAGCCTGGGCTGGAGGATGGGGCAGCTCCAGAGCCTCCCAGCATTGTGCCAAGCCATGCCCAAGTTATTGAGCACCTTTTAACCTGCCAAAAGAGGGACAGGGATTAACCTCTCCCAGCAAGCAGGGGCAGAGCTTATCCTCCTCCCAGAGCCACTGCACATCTTTCATGGGAGAATATACTGCACCCACGTAAACCACTGGAAGGTAAGAGTTCAAAAGAGTGAAATCTTTAGCAATCGTGCACATCATTTCATAAATGTATCTGAAAACTCCATTTCATCCTGTAGGGAGCAAGTGCATTAATTAGTTTAAGCAGCTCTCAGAGACAGTGCCAGAGACTGTTATTAAACTGTCTGCAAGTGTGAGTGCCTGTAAGCATAACCTGCCCAAATGAGATGCCTGAACTTTCACCAATTTCCAGCGAGTGCCAACGCTTGCTGCTGTTAATTCTCATTATGAAGTGCTGTAAAACACTCACATAAAAATTAACACACACACAAACCCCTTTGGTGTGTGAGAGCCCTCCTCCGGGAGCAGAGGATGCTCCTGCCATCCCAGAGCAGGTGCCAGCAGAGCCTCAGCTGAGCCACATCACACACATGGCATCCTCCAAGGTCCTCTCCTCCCTATGCACCCCCCTGCACCTCCCCCTGTACCTGTTCCCTCCAGCTGCAGGGACTCTGGACTGCCCTCATCTTATGGCCAACACATCTTCCTCGACATTCTCTTATTTAAGCAGCCAATAATTTCTCAGATTTTACATGGAAATGCTCACTGCAGCAATTCATCAGTTTCACAGATTCATAGCACAGTTCAGGTTGGAATGAACCATTGAAGGCCAACTAGTCCCATCCTCCTGCAGCAAGCAGGGACATCCTCAGCCAGATCAGGTTGCTCAGAGCCCCATCCCATGCCCCATATGGCCATCAGAGCCTGTACTCCTTGCTCACCAGCATACTCCTATTTGGATGACAGCAGTGAGGTTGTGTCCGTAGAGCACACTGCAGCACCATGACTGAAGGAGTGATATTCCATGAAAAAACGTGGCACTGTGCCCCAGTAGAGAGAGCATTGTATGTTCATTCCCCATTTATCTGTAGATAAATTAAGATCAACTGCAAAGCATTTGGATTAGCAACCATTCAAGCAGATGTCAGAGTAGGTGACCAGAGCAGCCTGGTCCGGTGAAAAGTGTCCCTGCCCATCTGTGTGGTTGGACTTGGATGATCTTTAAGGTCTCTTCCAACCCAAACCCGTCTGGGATTCTATGATGAAGCATTCAAAAACCCCAAACCAACTCAGCCTGCAGCACTGAGAACACCTGAAGTCATCTGCTCCCTCCAAGGCAGCACCTTTGGTGATGAGAAGTCCTTGCTGCAGACCCTGCAGTGCCCCAGCACAAACCCTGTGCCACTGCCTCTGCTACTTCTGAATACAGATGCAGTAGCATCAGTAAATACTTAATGAAATTCAAAACATCAGTTCATAAATATTAGGCAGCCCATAGTAAAACCATTAGAGGACACTGAAGTGCAGGATAATGTGGTCTGGGTGTTCTCTCCTGCTCTCCCACAGGTCACCATGTTCCCCTTTCTGAGCAGCAGAGAAACGTGGGCTCAGGGAGTGCTTCTATCAAGCTTTATGTACCTCCTATGCATCCCTGTGCCTGCAATATGGAATATAATAAAATACAAACACAACTAGAATGTATAAACACACGACATGCTGGTATCACTTCAGCAAGAAACACACCAACGTGCATCCTTTTCCACCTCCTGTTCAGCTGCCTGGCAGCAAGGTGCTGAGCTGTGCCAAAGCCCAGTTACTGGGACTCTGAGCTGTAGTTTAACACAGTTTTAAGCCCAGTTCCCTTCAGAGTGCCGAAGGGGTTGGGGGGCCAAAGAGACCTGGAGAGGTGCTTCCTCATCCACATTATCTCCTTGCAGTTCCTCTTTCCTTGCCACTAGCCCAAGGATGCTGACTCAGACCATAACCAGAAATATCTTTATTTAACTGCTGTTACTGACCTCCAAGGATCTGCTGGACAGGCAGCAGAGGGAAAGGGCAAGGTCCACCCCACTTCTTGGGACACAGCAGGAACCTCCCCATGTCTCAGCACCTTCTAAGCCCCCATCTATGGAAAGTCTCAAGTTCCCTCTTGAACTTTACTGATCAACCACGCTGTGTCATTGTGAATTATTGGAAAGTTGAGAGGAACAAAACCCCTGACTGAAGTGATGCCCGGCCTCCTAACCACAGCAGCCTGGTGTGCCTCACTCCCATAGAAATTAAAAACCTAAACCTCCCTCCATCAGGAAGGCAATCAACCAAGGACAATGGGGGATGAAAACTGCAAAAATGTTTAATAAGTAGTTTCTCCAAAGAGCTTCTCATCATCAAGAGTTTCACATCACCCAAAGAATTTTAGCAGACCCCAGACCATATTTTTCTCCATCCTCATCTCTCCCCCAGCAAAGCCACTTTAAGCCCATGGCTGCTGCTGGAGACCAAACACCCCCAGATTTCTGCCCTGCACAACCACTCCAAATCAACACCTCAGCTATGAGAAAGCCTCCAGCTTCCATTTCCCACATTTCAGCCACAGAGCAGACTTCAGCAGATG
>NC_044252.1:34346708-34349208 GCF_003957555.1 Calypte anna | reverse complement strand
TTGGACCTCCATGAACACACACAGAGCCCAGAACCATCAGGAGGGAAGTGAGAACCTGAAAACCTGTGGGCTCTGAACTTCGTGCATACATCCTCCAAGATTTTTTCATCATCTCAGGGGTCCAACATGCTTCTGTGATGGAAATGGGAATAAACCCATGGATTTTGGCATCACCTGGTGATTTGGATTTTTGGCATCACCTGCAAACTAGAATTTGTTATATCACACATGTCCCCAGTAGGCTACTACATCACATAGCCCAGCCCAGGAGTGTGCCCCAGGAACTCTACTCACAAACCAATCCACACCCACCCAGCCTCCAGCAGCCAACACTAAGCCAAGTCAGCTTGGAAAAAGTCACCGAGTACCTCTGGCTTTGGAACAACACTTGCAGAAGGATGGATCAGCACAGGGTTACATCACCAGAAGTGTTCCTGGGGGGCTCCTCCTGGCAGCCTGGTGGCAGAGGACTTGGGAGTGATGGGAGGGAGGCTGGGATTCATCATCACCTCTCCTGGAGTTTTTGCTCCTTCACATGTAATTGCTTTCCCTCTACAACTCCACTTAGCATTACATCCATGAGGTGTTTTTTTGCTGTTTCATCTTTCAGCGTGGCCCCAAATATCCACTCCCAAAGGACTCTGGAAATTTGCACCCTCAGTTGCTTTGTGAATATCATGTTACCAAAGATAACCTGCCCTAGAAAATTAATGTCTGAAACATGCAATGCAAATGTGCCTCACTGGGTGAACAAAGTCTAAGATCTTCACTTGTCTAAAATATGAATAGCAATTTCCTTACATTTCTATAAGTTTCTTTGCAAATGTGCAAGTTATAAATAATATCCATTCAGTTGCTTAACTGCAATAAAAAGTAACTATTTGTTTACTGCATACAAATTAAGTCAGTATCAAAGTACCAATTTTCTTTTTAGCTTGTAATGATTCATTATTTAATTATAAATATCTAATGTATGAAGCCAAACACTTACATGGCACTTTACAAACACTCATTCACAAGTGAAGCAAGGTCTTTTCAAGACACATATGAAAGCAGCAGCAATCAATTCCTCCAATTTCCTGGCTTCAACCTAAAAGTTAGAGGTTTTTTATTTTTTGCCCTTTTTTATTTTAATTTTTTTTTAAATGGAGCATGTATTAAAGCAGTCAGGAAAACAACTGTGAAGTCACTTATCCTCCCGACTGACGGCAGAACCATCATACCCAGCCTGCAGCTGAATGAATTTGAATCCCTGAGATTCAGATGATTTAAACAGACACCCTGGAAGTAAATGAAGCAGAAGTCCTATCAGTGACCTCAGATGTTTTTTCAGACTCTTGGTGGCCCTCAAGTAACCACCCTGTCTGGGAGAAGCTCCTGCAGAACTTGGTCCCCTGGCAGGAGAGGAACTTGTGGCTGCAGAAGGCAGAGGGAAACCTGGTGAGCTGGGGCACAAGAAGCAGGAGGGGAAGGTGACAGCTACTTCAACACAGCTGTGGCACCCTGTCCTGCACCTTGTAATGAAGGATTCACCTTTCCAAAGCACCTAAAGAATATTAAAGGGATTTTAAACAGTTAGCAAGGTAAATAAATACACTTGAACCCAACAGGCGCAGCCATGTTTATGCAACGTTGAGGGTTCACAGCAAGCTGAAAGCCAGGAGGAAATCTGACTTTCAGAGTGACACAGGAGGAGAGAACATAAGATTCTTGTGTCTGCAACAAAGAATACATTTGTGTCCTTCCCTGCTGAGAAGTTGCGTGCGAGTCCTTAGCAAACCCTCCTGGAAGAGCAGCCGCCATCCTTCCCCTTAAAGAGTGGTCAGAGTTAAGGTCAGACCACCCTCAATCTGAATTTCAGATCCTGACTTTTGTTGGCTTCACCTTCTCTGTTTTTGCATTAAATATGAATGATGTGCACGGGAACACTGGGAACAGGAATTCCGGGGAAATACACATAATTTTATTGCTGGCCTGAAAACGTATGGCTCCAGTCATTGTTCAGCCATGTAACAACAACCTGGAGCTCCGAGCAAAGTGCTAAAATATAAAAGGCCATGTTCATTCATGTATTGGTCCAAGCTGCTGCACTATAAAGTACATCAAAAGGTGTTAATGGTTTCAATATTTATCTGCTGCAGGGAAGCACTCTAAAAAAGAAGACAGAAAAAAATTCCTGCTAATGGCTGTGTCTCTCCATTAAAATGAAAAGCTTAATGCATCTTATAATCAGAGGACAATTTGCAAATCATTAAGAGAAATGTAAAATTCCATTAAAATACAAATCAAGAGTCCCTCACTGGACTAATAATCTTTTTGATATTATTTTGCATTTCACTATTTCTGTTCCCAATATCCAGGCACCACAAATGATCAGTTCTTGAACACGCTATTTACCACAGCCTACTTCTTCAATGAGAGACCCAGAGAAGTATAATCTGCTATTCAGAGCAGGTACTAATGAAGAATTCCATATATTCTGAAATTTAATTAAAACCCC
>NC_044252.1:34329208-34344208 GCF_003957555.1 Calypte anna | reverse complement strand
GGGCTAGTTTAGAATTTTGCTGTTTTCATTTCTGAAGGCTGGAGAGGATTGGTTTCTGTTTGAAGAAAACTGTAGGGAAGGACTGGATTGTAAAAATCCACTAAAAGTCTATCAAAACAGTGACGTTCTGCTTATCAAAACTATTCTCAGATGAAATGGTAATAAAAGGCAGCACCAGTCTCTGGAATTTGAATTTTGTGTTGGCAGACAGAAATATGAAAGCTTGTCATCTCTTTGCACTTGAGTCTGCCATGTCCAGACATGTGAAGTACTAACAAATTCCAGCAGATTATTTCATATTCCTTTAAAACATCATTTTCTAAAAGCCTACATAGAGATGTATTTGCATGCTTGATGAAGCTGCAGAAATGAAAAAGGGAAAGTCAGAAACATTTCCCAACTTTTTTTTTTCTTCTTCTTTTTTTGTTTTTTTTTAGAATCTCTACAACAGAATTAAGATAATTTCACGAACAGCAAGGTAACAATATGGCAAGAATGACATTTTGTGTTTGTCTAGGAAAGGGCAAGCCTCGCCTCCTCCTCAGCAGGCTACCCAACACACAACTCAATTCCACAAAATATAGATATAACCTGGTAGTTCTGGTGGATTTATGGATTTCTACTACCCTCTAACAGCTGCTTTACAGCCTGCTTTGCTGTCCTCTGGCAGGTTCTCTACTGATTCAAGTTTTAGAATGAGAAGGCTGCCAGGAACTAATGACTGGAGTCATGTTGAAGGGAGAGTGTTGGTCCCACCTGTTTCTTTGCAGACTCTGCTCCCATCACTGGGTGTCCCATCAACCTCCCTCTTGGGTGACCAACATCCATTACACACGGGAGGTTCTGTGTGTTATTCCAGGGCTCCCCTCCCCACTCCCCATCCTCAAGTTGTTCCTCCCTCATCCTGCTGGTTTTCTGCCTTTGCTTAGCAAGGCCAACATGCAGAGCAGATACTAGGGAGAAATATTTTACACAGAGGGTGGTGAAAGGCTGCCCAGAGAGGTTGATGTCTCACCCCTGGCAACATTCAAGGTCCTGAGCAACCTGATTTAGTTGAAGGTGTTCCTGCTCGTGGCAGCTGGCTGGACTAGGTGGCCTTTAAAGGTCCCTTCCAATCCAAGCAATCCTGTGATCCTATGAGCTGTAAGGTTTTGCCTCAGGTCCATCCCCTTTGCTACAGGGTCCCCTGAGCAGCTCCAGACTCAGGGACACAGAGGGATGGTTTCACAGAGCTGAAAGACTTCACCCTGTGTGGCAAGGCACAGCACACAAGGAGCAGAGCCCCAGAGCTGCTGCTTGTCCCTGGCCAAAGGAGAACTCCTTGTGTGCCTCCCATTTCCTCTGCTCCTGTGGCTCTAATGAGCCATCTGGTCTGCAAGCACAGGACCCTCTGCTCTCTGCAGCCTCTGCCCTCCTCCAGCAAAGGGGGCAGAGAGGAAATTCCCAGCTGAGCATTGCCCATTGCCCATTGCCTCTGCCACTCCACACAGCCACCAACCAGCCACTCCTGCACGGCCTTCAGAACAACACAATCTTCACCCTTCATGCAGAAAGGGGGCTAACGACCCCAGTACATTAGGACCAAATAATTGCTTTCCCTTACAAACAGGCAGGGGTTTTTCCGAAGTGCAACACTTGGAAGTCACTGCAGGGAAGTGGGGAAAAGCTTCTTTTTCTGTGTTGGATAAAATTACCCATTAAGAATCGGCTGTGAAACAAACTGTTGAAAATTCCAGTTTAAAATCCCATTAAAAAAAAAGAAAACAAAACTTAAATTGGCTGCACAGGCTAAACTGGGCAGCCAGTTAGCCAGCAGCTCCTGGAGGTGCTGAGGAACCAGCTTCAAACATCTCCTGCCCACCTCGAGCTTTGCATCAGATTCAAACTTCACCACTGACAAGTTACAAGGAGAAATGGGTAATTCTGTTCTTAAGGCTGCTTTTAAAGACATTTTCCCCTTTAAAGAGTAATTTAGAAAATTAAAGGCACTTGAGAAAAATGTAAGACAGAAGAGGAGCCACTGAAACTGTAAATGTCAGAATTCTCTCAGCAACCAAATCATGATAGGACAATGAAATGGTTGTTATTATATTTCCACTATCAAGGCAGGGATTGCTGGAAGGTGCTCAAAGGGGGAACTTTGCTTCCTTACAAGCCTGGAAAAGCAAAGCAAGCAGCTAAATGCTTTTCAGGTGCTCACCAACCACACTCTTCCATCCTGTTTCTTCTTCTCTGCAAGGAACTGTGTCTTAATAGTTGGCACAAAAATAGCTGCAGTGAAAAGTAGCTGACCATGAACTGAGAAATGCTTCATCCCAAAAGCACTTTACAGTTGTTTTTTTTAATGAGGAATCTCCTTAATGTGTTTGACATTAGGATCAGTCTTACTGTCCTCAGATGGTGCTGCCACAGGAAAAAAAATTGATATGAGCACTGATTAAGAAAGAAAATATCCAATAATCAGTCATGACAAAAGCACTGACAATGGAACTCAACTCACATAAGGACAAAGCACCACACTCGGAGTGGTCATATTGACATGGAGGGGTAAAAAAGAAGGGCCAGAGGTTTTGGTGCTCTGCTGGAAGAGCTGCTGATGAACGTGTAAGGAAATCAGGGGGATGAGGAAAAACTTCCCCAGCTTTGGATCCCCGTGCTCTCACTTATGTTTATTCTGCATTTCTACATGCCTGGAGAAATGAGAAGGCACTTTCAAATGCAAATGTGAAAAAGTAAATAAATACCCAATTCCTAATTTAGCAGTACTGCAATTCTGACTTACAGACAGACCAAAATATACAATCTACTCCACATAATGTGGGTTTCCACGTATTCCAACATTCCTCCCAACAATTTTTTTTTTCTGTTTTATGGAAGTATTACTAAGAGAAGGTAAGAACAGAAATGCCATCACATCATTGTGATGGTTGCCAATTAATTCTCTGTTAGCTTTTCCATTACATACGTGCCTCCCCCCATAAAACACACACACACACCTGGGCCCAGTCCAAGAACCAATAACTGAAATAAATTAAAAAAACCTGGGCCTGCACATGCTGCAACAAGAAAACTGCACCCCAGCACCACGTCTGTAGCAGAAAAGGTCAAACCCCACTAGGACCACTGCTGCCCAGGGCCCAGCCAGGAGGGACACCAACCATGTCCTGTCCCCCAGGCACCTCCTGCTTGGGCTTTGCACTTGGATGATGCTGAGGAGCTTTCATTCCATCCCCCCAGAAAGCCAGGGGTGATGACTGCTTTCCCTCAAGGAGCTTCCTAATGACAAATATACTTATTTTTCTCTTTTAAATGATCTTCAGCCTCTTCCAGCATTGCCTGCCCAGGGAAGGACCAGTGTCCCCAACCAACTGTGACCATAAGTCGTGGGAAACCTGCTCAGTGCTAAAACCCCACAGCAACAGCTAAAACATCAGCAGCTTTGCTTAGACCAAAAAATCCATTAGCCAAGCTAAAAAGTATAGTCCATTTAGGAAAATTAATGAAAGTCAAAGCATTACTTTAAATGTTTTATAATCTTCTGGTGGATAATCTGGGAAGCAGAATTCCCCTGATGCTATTCAAAGATGGCAGGAACATCAGCAGTAACTATTTCCCACCCAGCTTTGCCCATCCACTTTCACCTCAACCCTAAAGTTTTCACAACAAGGGTCTTAATTTCATCCTGGCTAATAAAAAAATCATTCTCAAATGAGAATTTAATCACCTAGAAGGCCGAACTTCATGAGCATTTTTGCAGTTTTGATACTGTAGTGTCATTAGTGCTCCTCATCCCACACATTAAGCAGAGGGTTTCACTAAAATTTTAAATTAATTTTTTTAACAAGTAATAAAAAGGATGTTTGGATGAAAATTGGAGGGTGACAGTGCAGCAACACTGAATTTAGGATTAAAATTACCCTTGGCTGACACAGGGACTGGCGGTCAGTCCTCACACCCTGATATAACATCTGCACCCAGTCTGAGGTGATGTCTGTCCCCTTCCAGCCACAAAAAAGGCAGTCTATATCCTGTGGAGTTTATACAAACCCCAGTGGTATCTTACTTCATGTAAGGTAGAGTACACTGACCCCTTTTTGCTGCTGTACTATTATGGAATATCATACAATTAAAAAACTGATCTATTAAACTGAAGATTTTATTCACTGGGAAATGATGACATTCATGGGCAGACCAGGAGGCACTGCAAAAAGCAGACTTCTGAGATTAATATATATTTTTTTTTAAATTAATGAGATCTATTTCATTTAAAGTGATTGCCTTCTATTATGAGGTCTTCAGGAACACAGTCAGTAAAAGGAGAATGAGAAGGAGAAAATTTCCTCAGGTCTTGTTTTTACCTAAATACCCAAGCAGCGTAACTGCTCTGTAGCAATACTTGTTCTTTGGACAAAAAAAATCCAAACAGAACCTAGAATAACTTTTGGGAACCCAAACTCAGCTTTCTTATGCAACCCATCACTGAATGCTTCTATAGCCCTGGCCAGGAGTCCATGCCAACAGAATCCCAGACTGGTTTGGGTTGGAAAGGACCTTAAAGCTCATCCAGTTCCACCCCTGCCATGGTCAGGGACACCTCCCACAGCCCAGGGTGCTCCAAGCCCCATCCAGCCTGGGCTGAGACACTGCCAGGGATGGGGCAGCCACAGCTTCTCTGGGAAACCTGGCACAGGGGCTCAGCACCCTCACACCAAAGAATTTCTTCCCATGATCTCATCTCTGTATCCCCTCTTGCAGCTGCAAACCCTTCCCCCTCATCCCATCCCTCCAGGCCCTTGTCCCAAGTCCCTCCCCAGCTTTCCTGGAGCCCCTTCAGGCACTGGAAGGTGCTCCAAGGTCTCCCCATTGTAGCCTTCTCCTCTCTGAACACCCCCAACTCTCTCACCTGGCTCCAGAGCTGCTTCCCCCTCTGATCATCTCCATCACCTCCTCTGGACTTGCTCCACCATCTCCATGTCCTCCCTGTGTTGAAGGGAACTGCCCCAGCCCATGTGCTGGACCTTGCACTTGACCTTGTTGCCAGGGACATGACCTAAGCCTCAGCCCCCCCCCAGCTGCTGGTGAAAAGCTGATTTAAGTGAAAAAGAATCCGACTGGGAAGCAGACTGCTCCTCAGCTGTGTGTTCCAATGGGAACCTTCCCACCCACAGGAGCTGATCCCCATCATTTTTCTTGCCACTGTCCAAGACCTGGGGAGCCAGGAGGCAGCAGCACCCTGGGTGATGGGAGCAGGGAGTGGATGGGTGTCCCTGGCACAGACCTTGCTGGAGCAGGGGGTGGTGGAAGGCTGGCAGGGGAAGGGTGGCTGTCCTGGCTGGCTGGCAGAAGTAGGCGTGCAGCCAGGCTGTGCACTGCTTCAGGGGCTCTGTCATCTCCTCTGCACCTTCACAGACCTCACAAGCAGCCAAGGACTCTGCCCTGCAGCGAGAGAAAATGGTAAAATTATGATCAAAATTATAAAAATCAACATTTGTGCTCCTTGCACAAGCAGAAAAATACACATCATCTCAGGAGCTGGACTGCATCTTCTCTCTGCTCTGACAAAGGAGAAAGGGTTCATAACTACAGGAACAAAAAGGTGTCCTCATCACCTCTAGGGATGTGATGATGACACAAGGGTGCTGCCACCTGTAAAAACAACATCACAAAAGATCAGGGAGAGGGAAATGCCCACAGGTTGAGGAGCAGGAACACCCCCCAAGCCCACATAGATGGTGGACAATGCATCCCTTTGCCTCCCAGGAGGATGGAGGTGAGGCTCATTCTCCACATCCCACATGGACACAGTCCTTTCCCCCAGGGACCCTCCCTGGGGAAGGAGGGAAGCAAACTGCTCTCTGCAGCACTCACGCCTTCCTCTGCCCCGTTTCCTCCCAGCACCAGTGGCAGGTTCCTGCTTTCCTCCACTTATTGAATTGGAAGGAAGCAATTGAGATTCATTTGATTTCCAGTGGCAGCTCCTGCTTGCAGGACAGCAAAGAGAGAAGCGAGTGAACAGGGAGCACCTGCAAACAAAAGCCTACTTTCTCCCTTGCTGGTTTTTTTTTTTCTCTCCTTCTTCTTTTGCTCTGGAAGAGCAATGCGTATGAGAGCAAAGAAAACATGGATTTGCAAACCCCCAGCAGCGTTTCCCAAGCAGCACTGGGGAGTGGGTGGTGATGCTCTCCTGGTGCTTCACATGATCATGGGGTGGCGGGTTGTCCCCCAGAACTGCAGGGACCCATCCCAGGGCACCTGCAAACAGCCCCTTACCAATGCACCCGAAATAAAATGATGGGGAGATGGGTAAGGAGACAACATGAAGGGTGATGACTGCCAAAACAGCAAGCCCTGCCAGCTCATCCCCAGCACCTCCAGCAGCACTGGTGAGACAGCTGAAGGCTTGCTGATTCTTGCAGCTCTTTCCCCTCATCTGGAAGCCCAGCCAGCCCCCAGAACAAGCAGCTCCTCAGCAGCATGCTGCTAAAACCCAACAGCAGACTTCTGCTGAGAGGCTGTGGGGGTCACAAAGCAATAAGAGGAGGGAAAACCACAGAAAAATCAAAACAAAACCTGAGACAACTGAAGAAAGAGAAAGCCAGAGCAATCCTGCCCCCCTGCTATGGGGAAAGAACAAACCCACATCAAACTCCAGCACGCCAGAGCCTGCTGCAAGGGAGCAAAATTATTTTGCCATCTTCCCTGGCAGAAAGCCCCCAAACTGAAGTGTGTGATGTACCTGTAATGGCATCAAAGACACCAGCACTGCTCTTGCCACCAGGCACCTCTGCAAAATGACCCCACACCTTCTCATGCTCGACCCACAAGAGCCCATGGAGCCCAAGGCACTGGGCCATGGGTGGGCTGGACCCGGTTCTGCCTCCGGATGGGACCAGCCAGGGCTCGGGGGGGACTCCCAGCAGTGAAGCCCTTGCTTGCCTGGTGCCTGATCAAACAGCTCTGTCATCTCCCCCAGCCCCAGTTCATTTGCTGATTAATTGTTAACCACTGCAGGCCACATAATTACTGATTAGAAAGTGGCAGAGAAGAGGAGGGACACAGAGGCGGACAATTAAAACCCTCCAGCTGCACAGGAAGATGAGATGATGGCTTGGAGCAGAGCAAAACAAAAAAAGAGGAACCATCTTTGGATCCACTTGGATGGAAATAAAGTGCAGATTTATTTCACTCTTTCCATTTATTAGCCAAAGTAATGCTTTTGATTTTTCTTTTTTGTGTGGGTTTGAAGTCATATTAATTTGCTTCATGAAAATGATGTCTATGTTATTCTGCTATTTAAGAATCTCTTTGCTAAAAAAAAAAAGTATGAGAATCTGAGCATAAATATTTTTATATGGATATCTACCAAACCAAGGTCTCAACACCAGGGATAATCCATTATTCTGCACATGTACAATGCTCAGCAGAATATGGCTGAGTCTTACTGTGGATTATTAGAGCTACGACAATGTAATAACCATGGAATACAGTAATACCTCTGAAAGCTCAAAGTTGGTAGACTTTTCTGCTCCATTTATCCAGAAGAGCATAGAAAGCACGCAAAACTACAGTAACCTGATGTTTTTCACATCATCTTGTTTCCCATTTTCAGAGTCTGGATATGATTTGGACTGTAATATCCTCATAAAATCAAAGGACTTTGTCTCCTGGCTCCTCTGCAAGCCAGCAGCCAGGCTCCAGAACTTCCTTCTGCTCCAGAAAGACACCAAACTACTGTCATTCTCCCCCAAAACAGGTGCAAAGCTGCCCAGGCTGATGCATGAAATAAAGGTCCATTGACCCACAAGAGAACATGAACCACAGCAGCTGCTTTGCTGCAGGAACCTCAGCCCTCAGCCCATGGCTCTGTTCCCCCTGTCATCACAGACACATCCCTCACTTTCACCACCTTTTCCCTGGCAGGACTTTTTGAGTAGCAGGCTTAATTAAAAAATAATTTTTCATTAATGCTGTTAAGAGCAGTGCCTTGTCACTGCTGAACACCTCGAGGTGCTTCTGTTGACACCCATCTTCCCACCCTCTCAACACCAGACACTTGCACAATGCTTTCACCTCCAACCTAGTAAAGAAACACTTTGGAAGATGACAAGGAGTTGCCTTCTAAGAACACTGACTTCTTTTCCTCTAGGCCACAAAGTCCATTTGCCAGCATCTATGCTGAGAGCTTCAAATTGGCAAAAAGTTAAAGAAACTTTATAAAACCCCCAACTTCATATAAATTTTGCTTGGCTAGAAACACCAATGACTGTTCCCAGGAATCTGACAGCTTTAATAAAGGAAAAACAATGAACACAACTCATGCACAAGTGTCCTCTCCTGGCTCCAACCTTTCCCTTTCCAAAGCTGCATAGCAGCACTCCTTCCACAAACTACCTTGGCATTGAAAAGGAAACTTAAAACAGCAGCTGCTTTTTAAAGGATTTTCCCAGGCTTCAAAGCCACACTTTGGGCCAACTAAAGCATACGTATGTTTCCAGAGGCAAGGCAGGAGTGGTCTCAAACCATCCATGAGAAGAAAAGGAGAGCGGATGAGTTCCAGTGTGGGAAATTTCCCCCTCATGTGAAAATCCCCTGCTCCAAATTAGGCTTCTGGGAAGGTTTCTGAACACTCTGCTCCACGCACTGACCTTTGAGCAGCTCCAATGTCAAGATGGCCAAGGAAAAAGCTACTTGCATGCCACCACATGAAAACAGCTACAAGTCCTTCCAACCACTTGTGCTGGATCTTTAGCCATGAACAACCAACAAAAAGGGACCTAATGTCCTGCCCTTGGTGATCCCCAAGGAAGGGACTTGCTCCTGGCCATAAAGCCACCAGCAGTGGCCATAAAGCACAGAAGGGGATGGCCAAGGGGCTGTTGGTTCTGTGCTTTACCTATGGGCAGTTTCTATCTGAAGCCCAGGACCCAACAAGATGTCATTTGCACCTCGGCAGCTGTCCTGCTGGATAATTGAAGCCCAAGCTAAGGGAGGTGTTTGGTGACTGTCCATAAGGAGCTCCATGTGGCTGTCACACTAATCCTCTTGTCAAGGGAGAAAGACCAGAGTCCTGCCCCTAACAAATGGGCCCTGACGTGACCCGGCGGCCGCAGCTCCTGATGGGAGCTGACAGCAATTTAGCCATGGTTCTGCTGAGACTGCTGAGATAGTGTCAGACACCAGAGGGAGAGGGGGTGGACTTATCAGTGGTTTTTACCCTCATGCCAGGGTTAAAAAAAAGAAGAAATTAATTAAAAAACCAACCAAACTAACAACAACAACAACAAGAATCCAACAAAACCCACCAAAAATGCCACATTTTTTTGACATCAGGATTATGGAAAACTATCTCAAGAAGGAATCTGCCCATGGGTGGAGAGGGAAATGTTTTTTAGGAATATTGCCCAGTCACAGTAAAATTCTATCCACTTTGAGGAGCTCAGGACACAGCCACAATTCCTCTGTGAGTCACCTGAGGAACAGAACAGTCCTCAGAGCATCAGGTCTCTCAGGGACTTGAGACCAGAGAGAAGAAGGAGTCCTTGGGTCATTCTCCCCAAGAGATGCCACGTTGCAGCCCAAGGACTGGACAAGCCTGTGAGTTTGTACCATGTCCTTCCTCCTGGTACCTGCTATGAGGGATGTTCCCCCTGGGACCACCCCCAGCACCCAAAGCTGGCATCAGCTGAGGATGTCTCCTGACAGCAAGAGCTTGGGGCATCCTTCATCTGGGGCACAGCAGGATGAGGATCCAGCATCTCCATGCTCGGGGTCATCAGTAGAGTTAATTGCAAGGAGTTCCTCAGTCAGAGCAAATTTTAACATTTGCAGGGTAATTCATTGCTGAACCTCTAGGATCTGAGAGGTTGTCACGGAAAAGATATGAGGGGCAAATATGATTTAAAAGGTTATGTACGTTCCTGTTGTTTTGTTCTTCAATGGCATTTTCCTTTTTCCCAGCAATGCCTGCAGACAACTCCACACAACGCTCGGGCATCAAAGTGACCAGGACCTGTAAAAAGTTGCACTGAGAAGCAAAAGCTGAGTGTCTCTCCTATACCTATGTATTTTATACATTTGCCTTACCAAATCATTTATCTGGTGTGTTGCTTTTCAAATAGAAGAATCAATAATGATTAGAACACAAAAATTAGCATTAAACCGAGACTCAGCTGTGCAGCATTTTCCTTTACATAATAAACAGAGGGTTAGCTGGCATTTTTACTGCAGCCTTTATTGTAAAATTAAATAAAAATGCATTTTATCAACACCTAAATGCCCTTTAAATAGCCTGTTTTTGATAGATGAAGGCTAAAGCCACCCCAAAACTGCAGATGAATTATCTGGTCTCTAATGATTACGAAACGATTACAGGATGCAGAGCAATCTTGTTAAATTTTATTCAAAAGCTTACTACACTTGTGTTTTCTCTTATTTTTCTATCAATGAAGCCCAGGAGGTTTAAGAACAATTCATTATGTATGAGACTCAACTTACAGTGCTTGACTGTTGATTAATAGGAAAGTTTGCTGTATGTACATTTGCAACATTAGATGCATACAATATGCTAACTTATTCTTCCACCAAAGCTAATTATTTACAAAAATGACTACTTGAGACTACAATTTATTAAATGCATGCATCCAGTCTCAATTTGGCCCCAAAAGACAGTCTGGAATGAAGATCTTTTACTTGATGTGACAACTTCTAGAAACAGTGTTATTAATATTGTAAATGTGGCAAATAAAGAGTTCAAATAGCCGTATGGCTGCGGTGCATTTTTTCCCCACAACTGAATCAAGGAACAAAGCAGCTTTTTAGGTTTAAAATTCATGGAGGAGCACATCCTTACATAGTTTAATTTAGCTCCTCAGAAATGAAGTGCCTGCGTGATGGTAGTAAGAGATTAAAAAAAGGATGAGCTGCAATAAACAGAAATAACACCCCAATTCTCACCGAACGACCCCCACCACGGTTCCTTTTAAGACCTATTAAGAAAAAATCAATGCATTTATGGAGGAGTACAAGACCTCAGAATGGAGCAAGACTTAATCATTGTCGCTCAACCTCTGCAATATTTTCTCCATTCTGCTTTTATCTCTTCTGGAGGATTTAAATTCTCATGGATCTGACCGGCCACAAACTCTGCATTAAAGCACTGCCCCAAAACAGAAGCCTCAGTGCCAGAATTTGGGCATCAAACACAAACTCCAAATAAATAGATCCTCCTCTTGAGCAAAACACGTCGGTATCCAAACGGCCGTGCCTTTTTCCCACCTCCTGCAATTAAAGGTGTTGAGCTGAGGTACCAAGGGGAGGTTGGTTCTGAGAGCTGTGCAGCAGGCAGCCCCCGGCCGCTCCCAGCCCCGCTGCCGGCTTCTCCTCTGCTCCTGGTGTGTCCCAGCAAACCCTTTCCAGGAGGGAGTGAGACTCCCGTCTTCACATGCCAAGACAAGGAAAATCAATGTCAATGCCCCAAAGATTCAAGTGATAGCACTGAAGGTCACCAAGCACTGCTCGCTGCCCTGCACCATTAGAGTTTTGATTGGAATCCTATATGGGGAGACACAGACTCCAGCCGAGCCCCTGCCCTGGGACATGGCACTGCGAGGCCACGGAGGAAGCCCAGCAATCAGCAGCCTTGCCTGGGAACACAGGGGACACCCTGGAGGAAAACAGTGCCATGTGTGGCCTTGGCTTCTTATTTCCTGAATGTATTTCTTATGTTTTCAGGGACAAAGGGCTCTGTCACAACCACGGCCACGTGCAAGGACAACCACCAAGCATGGTGCTTCATCCACCTCAGACTTCTGCTGTGTCTCTCAACACCTGCCTGGTTACCCACTCCATGCCAACCTCCTTCCCACTCCTTAAAATGCCCAGTTTCAACATTCTAAGCTTTTTTCTACCCTGGCCACCAACCATCCTCACTATGTTTGGACCATCTCAGTCCTGCTCCTCTGACCTCACGGTCCATCTCTGTCCTGGCCATCAATTCAAGTACTGCTGTCTTCCTGCATCCCAACCATGTATTTTCCAGACTAATTCCTGTTCTCTCCAGATTTCATCCTGCACATTTCTACCTAGTTCATGCTATCAGAAGTCATTGAGACAGGTCAGGAAAACTATGGATAGTTCTAGGGCTCATCAGCACCATGAAGTTGTAACACCCTTGTGCTCAGCCCCAGAAACAGCCCAGAGATGACCTCCCCCAGAGACTTTACTCTTCAATGAATGAAACTTTTTTAAGTCCTACAGCCAGGCCAAATTTAGAAAATAAACATATTCCTAGTATCATAACTATTTCTGTTTCAAATCAGCAGGTTTGACAGCAGAACCTCTGGAAGGAAAAAAGCAAAAAAACACAAAACTCAACTCAATTCCTGGTTATCTTCTCATTTATAAAGGACCAACTGGTTCCAGACTGAGAATGGAGGAAATCATGCCCATGCCCCAAAGATCCTCAACCAGCAACAATCAAGCAGATGCTTCACATGAAACGCTTGCTATAAAGCAAAAAATTCAGCCAAGTTCCAAGCAGCAGCACGCTCTCACCCAAGCTGCTAGGCAACATTAAGCATAGGTGATATCATCAGTTCTACCCATAATTAGGTTAAAAGAAAGTCAGTTAATTTTAGCACTTACAAGAAACTGTTACAAAACATTTTTTTTTCCTTATATAAAAGAATTCTCCCCTCAGACTTGCGAGGTCGGTTTTATCACAGGCAATTAACCGTGCTGGGGCTGGCTGCAGGGGACCCTCAAACCACACACCAGGCTCCCTCCTCTTCTCCACTCAGATCCTCAGGTTCAGGGCACTCTCCACAGCTCTCCTCATCACCTCCCAAGCTCTCCTCACCATCTCCCAGCCCTCTGCAGCTGCCGTGGAACATCACCTCCTACCCAAAGCTCTGCTCAGAAGCCTGCCCCTAGTAATAAACCAGTTGCCAACTGGTAACTGAAGGAAAATTTACTTTTTTTTTTCTACATATCTAAGACAGATCTAATCCAAAGTATGCATGGATTAAGAAAAAAAAAAAGCATCACCAAAAAGAAACAAACACACCAAAACACAAAACCTAAGGCAGTTAAAAGGCACCTTACAATCTTTACACTGCCAGAGCCACGTGCAGAGGGAAATGGAGGGAGGAAAACTTAAGGCTGAATTATTAGAAGTGGGCTCTGACTTTGGATGTCCACTCTGACGTGCATGAATTCCAGATGAAAGCGAGCACCAGGAATTATAATCAACAGCACCTGCAGATACTCCATCCTATTAAAATGAATTAAGACACAGATAAATCAGAAACCTCTTAAGAATTCAACTCATCAGGCCATTTTTCAAACCAACTTCCCAGGCCAGGTGTAATGCACTCTCTGCCCTTTGAGCATCTCCTGTAGGACCTCCCATGGGCTCATCTGATGCCTGACATGCAGCATCTCCCAAGAGGGCAGGGGCTGGGGTATTACCTGACCTCTGTCTCTACAAGGTTTGGAGACTCCTACACACACGGGCAGGACCTCTCCTGAAATGCCATTACCCAATGAAAATCTGATTTTCCTTCTTACCAGTCATGCCTCAAACCCAAAAATACAACCCTACAACAGGAAGATGAACAAGAAACACCAAGTGTTTTCCTTCACTGGGATGAACACTTGCCAGCACTTGCTGTTTTCTGCTGGCAGCCCAGAAGAGAGCCATGGGTCACCTCTCTGGAGGTTCTGGGGAACTGCACCCATCACCCCCCACCTGCCTCTTCTGAATCAGGGAGAAAAGCTTTTCTTCTCCCAGGAAACCAAGCAGAACCCAATTGCAAGACTGGAAAAACAGTAGGGCACATCAATAAAACCAATAAAAACACTGTTTCAAAAAAAACCTGCTGCTATAATTAACTGCAATGAGAGTCTATAAACTGCGACCTCAAAAGCAGCTTGTTAAAGGCTGGATATGGGAATGGTGATTTAAACAAAAATATCCTCTTCATGGACCACCTTGGCCTCAGCTTGCTCCTGGCTTCACCCCTGGATCCAAGTGGGATGTCTCACCACAGGGACTCAGGAGCTTTGGGGCTTCTCCTTGCAGTGGGATCTGGACCTGATGTGACTTTACAGCCACACCAAAACCTCCCTGAGGAGGGCTGAGTGGGATCTGGGGACTGAGGGGGCTCCAGGAAAGCTGGGCAGAGACTCTGGATAAGGGCCTGGAGGGAATGGGATGAGGGGGAATGGCTTTAAATTGTAAGAGGGAAGACTGAGATGAGACATGAGGAAGAAATTCTTTGCTGTGAAGGTGCTGAGCCCCTGGGTGCCCAGGTTGTACCCAGGAGCTGTGGCTGCCCCATCCCTGGCAGTGTCTCAGCCCAGGTTGGATGGGGCTGGGAGCACCCTGGGCTGGGGGGAGTGGTCCCTGACCATGGCAGGGGGGGTTCCCTTCCAACCCCAACCAGTCTGTGAGGAAGCCTCATTACAGCCTCAGAACATTCCTACCCAAACCCCACTGGTGTCCTGTGGCAGCAGTGATGGAGACACTCAAACCACCCTTCTGTCTCAGAGAAGATGGACAACTCCACTTTGCATAACTCCATTTTGCATTGCAGGGAACCATTTTTCCAGCATGCTTTCTCTCCTCCCTCTTCTGAAGTGGTGAGCAGTGCCAGGAGACTCCTGTCCTCAGAGCTTTAGGTGCATCTGCATTACAACCCCATTAGCTTGTGTACTGCACTCATTAATAAATAAGCTTCCCACTTAAGTGCCTTTCTTGTAAATTGGCTTGTTCTGTTCCATATAAATAATATAAATTTCTCTTATCAAGGAGGGTGGATTTTTTTCTTTACCTATGTACAGACACCACAGCAACTTGACCCAAGCAGCAGCAGCTCATGTAACAAACTTCCCCAGCAGCCCTTCTCACCAGCTGCAATATGTTAAATACTTAGCATAGCACAGAATACTGGTTTTAATAACTGGCATAAGCATATTGACCATATGTCAAAAGTAAAAGAA
>NC_044252.1:34321708-34324208 GCF_003957555.1 Calypte anna | reverse complement strand
TGCAGGATATCTGAATTCTCCAAGATTAATGAATCGGAGCAGAGTTGGTCTTATCTGGCCCTCATCCTATCTCATCTGACACTACATTTTTCTTTTCAAGTCTTTAAGAACAAAAAAAGAGTTTATTAAGAAAGCAAGAAAAAAAAAGTGGTTTATGCTGCAGCATCAATCAAAGTTTTAGGGCTGAGCAGAGAGGTCAAGGTAGGGAGAAAAATTAAATTACTGCTCAGTCTCTATTGATGACAAATATACATAATGCTACTTCAGAAAGTTCAGAGAACAGTCCTCAAAGCATTCCCTTCCACAACCACTGCAGTCATTGTCATCCTTATCTGGTGATGAGGAGACTCCTGGAAGTGGAAGAAAGCAAGTATGTCTTCAAGAAGGAGGACCTTGGGCACTACAGGTTGCTCAGCCTTCTCCTAATTGCTTCTCTGATGCTTTGAGTCCCTTTCCTCATTTAATCACAGCCAGATCCTCATGGCCAAAGTGCTGCTGCTGAAGCAAAGGCAGGAATGCACATGGCTTTTTAACTCAAAACCCAGAGAAAGCACAGAAACTGTAGAGCTGGACACAGCCAACTACTGCAAGCATTCTGTACAACAAAAGATGAGAACACAGAATATTTCTCTTCCGGTAGAAATACACACCCAAGCCTGTAATTACACATTTTTGGGTTTTACTCTGCAGCAAACAAGGACCATTAGTTCTGTGTCTGACACCAACTCAGACTGAATGCTATTTAAGACAACTATTTCAGCTAGAAATTTAATTTTTTGTGTTTATCCTGGTATGAATGATGGATCTTGCTCATTGCTGCATAACAAACAAAATTTTCCACTTCACGTTGAGCATTTTCCATTTTAAGACTAAGCCCAGTTCTAAAAACTGTTTCAACATTTAAAATTAAGTTTTTTTCATATGTTTCTAATTAGCACCATGTAAATGGAATAATTGATTGTTCTAGCCATAAAACACCATCAGTACTCAAGCCTGACCAGATCTGAAGCATCTTCGGAGTCTGGCTGGATGCAGGATGTACATGACCTGCACTGGGCATGAACATAAACTCATGAACAAACTCAGTATTGTTTGCTCTGAAAGGGTTTCTCCTCCTTTTTCCCTTGCCAAACCCTGTGCTGCTCCAGTACTCAGATATTTCTGCTGTTCTTGATTGAGCAGAAACCCATATTCAGTAATTGCTACTTTGAACATGCTAATAATGAAACCTAACTCTGCTTTATGTTCTAACATTTTTCTGTATTAAGTGTGAATTTTTACAGCATTTCTTCCCAACAAGACATCTTGCTTGTAAATAACACAACGTTAAGTGTCATGATATAATTGATTTTCTAATGAGGTTTTCAAAAAGCATTATATTTTTGCTTGTCAGAAAATCTTTACAACAGAAATAAGTCCTTGCGTGTTTACTCCTCATAAACTCAACTTCTTATTCCTGCAGTGAAGTTGAGGTGGATTAAATCATGTGGACTGCCACGAAGCAACATATTGTACCAGATATTTTTAGTACCAGATTTTTTTATGGGTCTCCCCTCATTTGTACATCACAGTGTGAACCTGGGTGGAAAACAACCCTCAGCAGGGTTCAGGGGACAAACCCAACCTGGGCTGAGCCTACTGCTCCATCTCTCCAAGCTCCAGCTCTGCACTAATCCTTTTTTTTCACCTCCAGATACAGAAGAGGCACAGGGGACAGGGTTATGGTCCTAACCCAAGACTTGCCAAGGGGTGCCTGCTTCCTTGATGGTCTGGGGAAGGTGATGGCAACCACAGGGCACAGAACAGCTTAGGAACAAGGCTGAAGGTGCCTCTGAGCACAAGGGTAGGGTTCAACATTCACAAATCCCTGGCTGTATCTCAGCCTGGGCTTCCAGGGCACCAGGACTTCCAGGATTTGTCTCCTTGGGCTGCAAGCTCAGCTGGAGCTGAATTTCCATATAATTTCCCTCCCCAAAAGGGGAAAGAAATGCGTTATCAATAACAAAATACAGCTAGAAAACTCCTGGCTATGGCCACTACCATCAGCCCAACCTCTCCAGACCCATCCCCACAGCAGAGGTGAGGAGGGGGCTGCTTCCCCCAGCCCCAAACCCCAAGCCCCTCTCCCCACTCCCGTCTCACGCTTCTGCTCCCAACCCGTGAGCTCCAAAACGGGGATTTTTATCAGGTTTTTTTCATCCCACGTGGGACCGGTGAAACGGAGCCATCAGGCCCCGTGTCCCTCTCTCCGGAGGGTGGTTTCTGCTCCCTTTCCTCCTCTTTCCCGGCTCGGGGTCCCGGGGGATGCCCGGGCTGTCAGCGCTGCTTCCCGACCCATTCTACTGGAACCTCCCTCCGGCACCCGGACCCGGCCCCCGCCCGCCCCTCGCATACGAAAGCCCCTGGCCATGGCTACAGGGGAAAAGACAGGGAAAAAACACACAAAAAACCCCCACACAAACCAAAACCACCACCACCCCCCCCCCCAAAAAAAAACCCA
>NC_044252.1:34304208-34316708 GCF_003957555.1 Calypte anna | reverse complement strand
GCTCATCCTCCTTGAAGGCAGCAGAAACACAGCCTTGGTTTGGGCTTTTTTTTGTGTCTGTTTTTTTTTTTGTCATTGTTTTTGGTTTTGTTGGTTTGTGTTTTTTTTTTAAATCACAGTAAGTCCTGCAGCAAGTCTAGAAATGTCAGATAAGCTTTTTAATTTCTGCTTTTTTCACTTTTTGAAGTGATATCCCAGCTTTAGAGGACATAATTATGGACTGTATCTAAAGCAGACCAGCAATGAGATCAAGCTAACCAGAACCAGTCAAAAATCACTCCCCAAACATGGTGCCTGGTGGATGCTTCTCCCACTTAAGAGAAGCAGCACAAACCCAGCACATCCTGCTACAGGGTTTATCTGTGGCTGTTCAGTTGTTTTGCTGATTGAAAAAAATATCCTTTTCTGTAGAGTCTGGGTAAGCTAAATGTGCTGTCTGCTGGAGATGGACCTGAAACTTCATCCCAGGAGAAGGCTGCTTAACACCACAGACCTGGATCTGTGGAGCACCAGAGGCTGATCTGGCATGCAAAAAGAGAGAAAATGCATCATTTAACATTCTTATGAATTAAGAAACACTACAGCTCTTTGTCTTTTTCACAAATCTCCAAGAGGTGACAGCACTAAGGCAAACCCTATTTGCACTGTTCCTGTGTTCTGGAGTTCTACCACCAGCAACTGAGGAAACCATCAGTTTGCTGGCAGCCTCTGGTGTACATTCTGCACTTAATTATATTCCACCATGGACGGGTCGTGGCTCTGTACTTAAATAAACCCAAAGAGCCACAACCATGCTTTGGCAACTTTCTGAGCTGCATTTTTCACACAGACCACAACCCAGTCCCTGGTGTTGAATCCCACAATTATTCCCATTTAACAAGATCACAGAAAACAAAGTTTCTTCTTTTTTTCCAAGTAGGATTGAAAAACATTTTAAAGTTCCAAGTCAGATTTGAGATGCTAGAGCTGAAATAAAGTCCAGATTTTCAAAGAAGGGTTTTTATATGTGCTTACCCTCCCCTGGCCCAAGAGCAGCCTGTGGCCCCAGGGTACCCATGGCATCATCCCATGGGTAAGTGCTGTAGGTAACAGGTTCCAGAGGAGTTGTGGAAGTGTTCAAGGCCAGGCCGGATGGGATTTGGAGTAACCTGGTCTGGTGGAAGACATCCCAAAGACAGTCCAGAGAGGTATGAGAGGATGACTCTTCAGCTTCTCTTTAAGGGTGTTCAGTTCCCACACTGGCAGAGTCACCAGTGCCACCTGCGTTGCTCCATCCCATCCATCTCCTCTGCACCCTTCCCTGCACGAGCAGCACAATATCCTCTCCATTTTAAGAAAAAAATATTAAGTCCCATGAAAAACAAGCTGTTTACTTGGTGTTAATTAAAGCAAATAAGATAAAGCAGGCAGCTAGAGAGGTTCCTTCCTTTTATCATTGCTCTCGTTTGACAATCTCCGTGGGGTTACTCTGTGCGTCTGCTGCAAAATAAATCATGTTTGAAGTTATCACTTAGAGTTTGGGTTTTAATTTGCTGGACTTCATTTGGGGAAAAAAAACCACAACAAACATTTGTTTTCTCCCTCAAAGATTTGCAATGCAGTAATTAACAGGACACCAATATTTCAGTCCTAATGACGAGCCCATCTTAGCGGTGCGTGCACCCAGTGTTCTGAATGTTTCATATTGCTTTATTTCAATTGCACTTGAGTGAGGCTGCAGTTGAGTTTACCCACGGATTAAATTGTTTTAAATCACTGAAGTAAAAAATATTACTTCATTTCTCTGTCTCTTCTTGACAATGCAAAATTAAAAGAGTCACTCATTTTTAAAGATCTGCTGGGAAAAAAATGTTCTCGCTTATTTTGCTTCGTAACTCAGGATCTCAGCTGTGCCTCCCGTGTTACCAACAGCAGCTCCCCCCCCCGCTACAGCAGAGATGATCCCATGCCAGGTTTTTACCACTCGAGGACTGGTTCTTCACATCACACCACTGTAAAACCAACAGCCCAGCTCCTTTCTGTAGGATCCCCCGAAACATCACACCACCCTCCTGAAAACGCCTGAGCTGCACGACAACAAACCTTTGCACCCATTAATTTCCAGTTCTGAGATAGCTGTTTCATATAAAAAACATGTTACTGCATAATAAAGCTTGTTACTAAAAGTATTTAAGATTCATAATGCTTTATGTAGCAAATTCTCATTAAAACAAACGCAGTCCTTGCACCACTGATCTCTCTGCAAGAGCACTGCACAGCAACACCCCTGGCCCAGCCTGGGCACCCTCTTTTGTAAGGTTATTTATCAGGTGGAAAGCTTTCCTTCTGTTCTGTAGTGCTGCAAGTGCACAAAAGGACATTATAATGGCAAGCCAATTGAGTTATTTAACCACAGACCCATGGCACCTCGTGCCAGGTTACCCCCCTCAACACCAGCACAGGGGATGCTGGGCAAGACACAAATTCTGCTGCACAGCAAGAGAGGAAACTCCTTAAATTAAAAAGTGACACTGGCAGCATTTCACTAAAATATTTCTGAGCTTTATTTATGGTGAAGTCTAAATAATAATTAATTGACACAACCAGCATGCAGGACAGACAACTATAGGTACATCTGCACACCTTTTGTCCTTGCAGTTTCTTAGGGCAAGCAGACTGCACCAGCATGGTCCGACCAAACACAACATTGCTCTTGAGATGCCTCTTGAAACAACTCCCAGAGGCTGACACGGGACAACCTCTGCTCAGGCAATGCCCACAGCACTGGGACCATTACAGACCCCAACCTTAAAAACCATGCCCCAAGTTTTTCAAGCCTCAGAGGGTACTTCAGCCAGCCAAGACTGTCACAATAGTAAACTTTGAGAAGTCAAAACAGTGAAGAGCACGTCTGCCAGTGAAACCACAGGACTCTGCATGACATGTTGACTGCATTAAATCAGTTTAAGATCCTATTTAATTTATGCCCCTCAGCCTGAGGTGAAGGTACATGAAATTAACTCCATGCAGTACATTCTGTAGTTTATTATGCCACGCACTTTAAAGGCTTGCTTATTATATCCCTGTATTAATATATCCCTGTAGTTGACAGGAAGGAGGCAGCTCCCTAAACTGAGATGAAAACATTGTGTTTACTTCCAAACAGACATGCACATTTACCTCTCTCAGCTGTTCCTGTTGCGTGAAGCTATCTATCAGCTGGTACTGAGCATTACTAAACTTGCCCAAAGAGAAAATGTAATTGTCATCAACAGAGCTTCCTGATGCCTCAGTACATCATCCTGAAACCCCTTTCAAAACCCGAACGGATGGAGTAACAGTTCCCTGTGACAGGGCAGAGCACTGAAGAGTTAGTGACCATCTCTGACAGCTCCTGGAGCATGGACGAGATCCCAGAGGATCTGCAGAGATGGGGGGAAAAGGAGACAGGGAGAAATTATAGACTAGTCAAACTTTGATATTGGGAGAGATAATGGAACAAATTATTAAAATATTTATAAGCATCGCAGGTTCAGAAGGTTATAAACCACCAAACAAATCTAATCTTTTTCTTTGACAAGATAATTGGCCTCATGGATAAGGGGGGGGAGCAATAAGGGAAATATATACTGACTTTAGCAAGATTTTTATATACCTCTGGTGATGACATTCTCATTTAAAAGAGGGAAATGCAGCTTACATGAAGAGTCGAAGGTGGACGTCACAAAAAGTTTTTTAAATATTAAGCAGAAGTATTTAACTGCATGGTTACAAGGGAAACAGAAACCTCTGCATGAAAGAATATTTTGCAGTAAAATAAGCTGAAAATGGATGCATTTTACCTGCCAGTGTGATGCACCTGAATAGACTGGCTACTCCATACAGTCTGATTTGTGTTGTAGTGCTCAACCCTGCAATGTTTGGGCAAGCCTGAGCTGCTGAGACAGTACAGTTACCAAGCAGTGAACCCCAAGGTGGGGCAGGGTCCAAGAAGCTTCTGTGAAGAATCAGAAATAAAAAATATTTTGATACAGAAATAGCCCAGACCTGCAAGACAGGAGAATCACAATCAAGTGCAGAATGTTTCCATCCAAGTAAGCTTTTAAGAGTCTGTTGCAGTTGTTTTCTGAACAGAGCAATGGTGTTACTGGGATATCGACTGATATTCTGAGGTTAGAAAAATGTTTTTATCTTTCCTCCTTTCTAGCTGACTATTCAAGATACCTACACAGGAATAAAACACTGAAATAAGGTTAATGATAAATTTTGGTACATTTCAGAGATTCAGCAAGAGAGGGAGAAGCATTATTTTAACTGCAGGATTTGAGTGTTCTGAGTTTTTTAACAGTTCTCCTTAATCTAATTTATTTTTCTGATGATGCAGAAGCTTCAGCTTTTCCTTGAAAAATAGAAAACTCTAACAAATACCTGAAAACACACCCAGACACAATCCTGAAGAGCATTTGGTGGTGGCACTGAGTGTTTCTGCTGTCACCCTGGGACCCAGCCACGTTTCCAGCTGCCACCACGGTGTCCCCAGGGAGGTGGCAAAGGCTCTGTCACTCACACCAAACCTCCTGCCAGAAAAGCCACTTAGTGGCAGCTGGAAAGGTCACCTCAGCAACACAACTTCCACCTCCACCCAAAGCCACCTCCTAAGGCTTTACAAATATTTGGAGTCTGATTCTCCAAATACGATTTGTCAAAACAACACAGTGTAGCAGCAGCAAGCCCAAAGAGAGCCCCTCTATAAATAGCCTAACCAGGGAAAAAAAATGTTTATTTGCTGCATGGGAGAGGGAGGTAAAACCTAAGCAAATTTTCAACACCAGCTGAGTTTACATATTTAAACTTCAGCGGTGCCAAAGTTGCAGCCTAACTGGCACTGAAAAACCTAACAAAAAAAAGTCATATATTGACAAAACACACAGTCATAATAAAACCACATCCAGTTAATAACTTTGAGAACTAATGTTAACTCCTGGCACAATAGAAAAGTCTCCTTAAACACAATAAAGCAGTGATACAATTTACTCTCAGCTCCTTTTCAAAACATTACTCTCTGCCCACAATCACATTCAGATTACAGAATTCCTTCTGTAGTTTTCTCCTAGCTGTGGGAATAAAATAAACCACTTAGATGACAGTAAAGTGTCTGTAAAATATATAACAGCAATAACTCCTGGTGGAAATGCAGCAGATATTTAGACAAGAGCCAAAGTGTGGAGCAGTGTCCATAAGGGCAAGGATGGGTGGGTGGGTGGTGGTGGGGAGGCCTCTTCTGGATCAGAGCCAGGGTGTCCTGGGCTCTGCAATCTCTGTCTCCAGCTTCAGCCTGGTACCCAACATGGATGCCAAGTGCTGGAGAAGTCTTCACAGCCCCACAACATCTGCACAATTAATTTCCACACTGTTCTGGGGCTGAGTAAGCTGTGTATGTATCAAGTCACAACATAAGGAATGCTATCCATCAATTACTATATCCACCACACTTCAGTAACTGGTGTTGAACTTCTGAAATGGAAGGAAAGATGCTCAGCTGTTTACCCAATGAGGAAGTCTCATTTTCCCACAAAGTTAAAAGATCTCTAAAGGATGCCACATCAGGGTGGTCATCGTGACCATGATTATGTGGACAGATAGGCTGAGATCAAAATAATACATGTGGACACCAATTCCATCTGGTTGGACACCAATTCCATCTGGTTGTCCTAAGTATTCTGTAAGGAAGCAGCCAAGAAGGAACAGAGAAGGCAAAGCCTGCCAAGACTCCACTTCCAAAAGTTATTTCAAAGCAGAATTAAGCAAGGCAAGGAGCTGGCAAAAGCATTTTTTGTTCAGATTTCTCTGCCACCGAGAACCACATGTCAGCAAACTAAATCAAAGCAGAAATACTCCTGAAGGAGCAAAAGGAGAGCACTTCTGTTCAGTGGTTACACCAGCATCAGAGGGATGGAGTTAGACCCAAGTGTTTTCCCAGGCAGATCCTCACCTGTCCAAGCACAGGACCAGGGCACCCCCCCACCTTACTCACTCCTACCAGCACCAGGACCTTTACACCTTCCAAATGTTCTACCACAAGCTCTCCATGGCCAAGAAACTGCTGGGCTTCTTATCAATCCCTGACAACAAAGGCAACATGTGGCAGAGAAATGGGAGGAAGGTGCTGGTAGGAGCCAACACAGCCACAACTCACTAATTACAGCAAAGGATGACAGACATGTGAGCAGAATTACTCACCCCATAAGTTGCAATATATATGTTTCACAATCTGCAAAAATCATCCTCTTCAACTTCTCCTGCATGTTATTTTCGAAGTTGTTTTACTGCAATAAAACCATCAGGGTTTGGAACCACACATTGGCTTTCTGCATAAAATACCACCTTATCTCTGTGTAAGCAAACTATTTTAACTCCCTAGAGCTATTTAGCTAACCACTTGCTGTGACCTCTGAATTCTTAGCCTGAATTATATTTTTATGTGCTATATAAAGGTACTGTTATGTTACTGTTTTTATTCCAGGTGCCAAAAAGGACAAGTTTATTGCCAACTGCTCGCTCTGTCTTTTTTTTTTTTTTTTTTTTTTCTAAAGACTTCACTGACCCAGCAGTCTAATTTGCTTTTAATTCACACGTGAATGACTTACAAGGAAAATCAAATTTAGGCTTGAAAAATAAACAAATGCATAATACTTGGAGGGAAAGATCCAAGAAGCAGCCAGAAGTGTGGACTGAAAGCCCAGTATGGGCACAGACTTGCTCTTCTCAGCCCTAAATTTCTTTAAGATATTGTTTGTATCAAGGACAGCTGGTTCTGAGCCAGAACATGGCCATCCCTCCCCATGTGCTTCCCAAGCAGCAGACCTCTGTGCTATGAACATCATAATGCCAAAAATAAAATTAAAATAAGTGGGGGTGCTAGAGGCAGCTGAGATGGTGCTATGGCTGGGAAAGCCATCTCCCCCTCCAGCCACTGATGTCCTCACAGCTTCCCTTCAGTAAACACAACAAAGACCATGACCCATGCAACAACCAGCAGGACCAGGAGACCTCTTTGGCTGCTGAAATAGGTACAAACCTTCAGATTCCAGCTGCCTTTTACCAGCAGAAAATTCACTGCACTCCAAAAGTGAATTAAGGGAAAGAAGGCACCAGAGTGGTGCAAGCCCCAGGGGTACAGGCAGCAGAAGACATCACACCTCGTGCCCAGGTATCTCAGCTGCTTCAGTGAGGGGAGGAGGAACCAGGACAGACACAGCCAGCAAAGCCCAGTTTACCCACACTGGCACCTGCTCCACACAAATATTGTATTCTGGACTTGAAAACTGTAAGCTAAGAGGAATTCTAATTAATCTGCAGCAAGAGACTGCACTTTACTCTGATCAAAAGGCTGGGTTAGCCAGCTCAGAGCATTATGCACACAGCTACAAAGCCTCTGGTCCAAAAACATTCGTTCCTGAGAAATTCACAACTTCCCTTCACCTTTTATGATATTCTTGTGCTTTTAGTATGGAGAGCTGGGTTCTGCAATCAAGATGCACACTACAACACTCCAGCCTACTTTGCAAACGTACTCATAGATGAAAACAAAATTTAATGTGTGCTCCTGAGGGATCTACCTCATAAAAGAAAAGAAAATCAGAGTGAGCCAGATCACCAGTGCTGATAGACTTTGGGTTTCAACAAGCTTCCAGGTAGGACATTATCTGCTAGCTTTTCACGTCCATAATGAGAATTAATTTAAATAAAGTGGAACTACATATCACAACCCATTAATGAAAGAATATAATAAGAACAGATCTTGACTGGAGCCTATGTAACACTGCAGAAAATGTGCTTCCCTCAAAAGTTCTACTCCCAAAATTTCTTAATTAATTCGGGAAGAAAAGCAGTTTCAAGGTTAGCAAGGTTCCTTCCACACACTCTGAATAATTTGCAATATTCCACAACTTCTGGCAGAGCAGTGCACTTGGACTTGTCCATCACATTGCACTGATGACCCAAGGAAACACAGAAACGTGCAGACCAGTAAAACGTAACCACCCCCAAGAAAACAAAAATTAAACATACTTAGAGATGAAAAGTGAATTTAATCCGTGTTCCCCAGGGATGGGGGCTGCAACCCTGTGTGGAACTGGGGGAAGGAGCTGCAGAAAGTTTTGATCTGAGCTGTGAAAACCGTCGGCTGGGGAAGCAGAGGGCTCGGCATCCACCAACGCTGAGCTCTGGTGTCAATTTAAATGCACTGAACACCAGGAAAATGCCCCCAACTAAGGCTTCAAACTTGTACAGCACATTTCCACTCAACCCAACTAGATTGCCTGTCACATCTGACATGGCTTGTCAAAAGTTATCCTTCACTGCTCATGGGCAACATGGAGGGTCAAAAGACCAAATACAATGGTCCAACCCATCCCGTTTTTTTTTCCTTCAGAGCAGCAGATATTGAACTCGAGGATGACAAGACAGAGCAGGTTGAAGCGGCTGCCAGAGAAAGAGAAGCTGTCCAGAGCTGCTGATCTGAAGGAGAAAAACCAGCCAGTCTGTGCATGTCATGGCCTGGGCTCGGGCACTGACAGTCTCACACAAAAGGGAGTGAAAAGCCGGGAAGTTGAAGTGGCCCCTGCAAACCATTTCAGCTGTTAAAAGGAAAGAGGCGCTCACCCGGTAATGTGAAACGTGGCACGGCAGTGATTGAAGGGGAAAAGGATGTCCTGCCTCCCCTCCAGATCCAGCCCTACCAACCAGAGGGGATATTTTTTTCAGTCTCTGAAAAAAATAATATTGAAATTAAAAAAAAAAGAATTTTTAAAGTAGCCTTCTAAAAATCAGCCTCAAAATGAACACTTTGAAACTGCAAAACCCGTCTAAAACAGCTCAAAATCTTTATCAACACTTCCAGTCCAGAGGCTCAGTCTGCCTGGTGTCAGAAGTCATTAAATGATAAAGTTTGGAAAAGCCATTTATTAATATCTCTGAATATGGAGAGTTCCACAAGCCTGTTACAGTTGGTAGCCTTACACCTATGTGAATTGTCCACTGCAGAGATTTCCTGCAGCACCACCAGAAAAGCTGCAGTCATGTGCTGCACTGCAACAAATCTCAGCACATCCATTGCCTCCAGGTGCCCCAAACCCTCCTCAGCTCTCTGGTATCACAGTACCATAACCCTATCTACTTCTCCATGTAAGAATCACAACTTGTTTCTTTTTAATTTTTCAAGAACAATTTGAATTGCACGTTACCTTCTCTCCTAAGTGAGTAAATTTCCAATTAAACACTGGTGAAGAACAAGATCTGAGAGAAATCACAGAGCAAGTGTGGATCCCTTTGTGTGCCTGGGAAAACCAATGTGGACACCCCAAGCTCCCCCATGTCTGCTCTGTGAAGCTCTCCAGACAGAGGTCACAACCCCAGGGGTGAAGGCAGGAGAAAAGCTGCAACCATCACCCATCCTCAACCCTTGGTATGCACATGGGCACCAGGCAGTGAACAACTGCTCTGAGAAACAACTGCATTTTACATCCTTTTGTAATGTAGTGTTTTTCATTCTTTCTGGACTGTGATCAGTTTTGTTGGACCCCCTTTTTTAATCCAGTATGCCCCATGTCTCACCAAGTTTTAGCACTGGATTCAAATCTACTCTGTTATTTCACAGAGGTTTTGTGGTTTTGGGGGTTGTTTTTGTTTGTTTTGCAGTGACTGATCTCCTACACAAGGTCCTTCAGCTCACTTAAATGAGTACTTACATTGCTATAGGTATATATTTCACCTTGTCTGCATGAACAATCCTCACGAATGAGTAAAGCTAATATTTTAAACATTTTTAAGACCTTAATCCTTAGTTAAGAACACACACACAAAAATATCTGATTCCCTAGGCTCACTTCCCATATTTGTCTTTTCAATCTGTTTCTCCCCCCACTTCCCCTGTACCTCTCCCAGGGTTAGGGATGAGGACACGGAGGTGCCCAGCTTCTGCAGGTTAGGGGTGCTCCATGCCATGGCCCTGCCTGCCCCACCAGCTTCATTTCCCTTCACCATCCCAACGCTCCCCTTGGATTCATGAGCTGCAATTTAATTCAAGTGCACTCCAGCTCCAGCAAACACAAAGCGGCCGAGAGGCTCCAGCTGAGGAGGGGAGGTGGGTAAATATCACCCGTGAGAGGATAACCTGCCCACACATACACCAGCCCAATTAGCTGAGGCAAAGAGAGATCTGAATCCCCAAAGAGTCAAAAGAAAGTCTTTGCAATGCTCTCCATCATCCAGTCTGAGATGAAGCTACTGTGCTGGCGTTCCTGCCTGGTCTAGGGGGTGACACCCAGCATCCCCCCCCCCCAAAAAAAAAAACAAAACATGACACTTGGAAGAGAAGATGGAGAAGATGAAAGCTGATTTGTCTTCTCATCAGCTGAGAACTACAGGTTCAAAGATTCTCTACAGCGCTGCAAATGTGGAAGGGAATGGTCTGAAGGGAGGCTGAAGGGAGGATTCCCTGGTGTTACCTGGGGGTGACTGCAAACCCACCACAGAAAGCAGTGCAATGGCCTTTGCCTCTTCAAAATGGAAATGAGAGATTCAACACAGACACCCTAAATAAATAAAAAAATCTAGAAAAAGAGGAATTTCAAATTTAAGCAGTTACTGAAAGCATATTAAACCAACCTCATCAACAGACTTCTCCCAGAACTACTTTATTATCAGCTACAGGCCCACCAGTGAAAATCCAGGCATTTCAAGCACGCAAATAGATATGTCTAAAGACTCACTCCATCCTTAATTTACTTGGCTTTCTTTCACTCTGATAATGTGCTTTTCCAGAACTTTCTGAAAAATAGGAACACAAGGAAGCACAAAGAAGAAAGAAAAGGCTGAATGTACAATGGCAAATAAGGAAACACACAAGAAGTCAAGAAATTAAGAGGGCTAAGGAAAACTTGATAGGGAGTTGGAGAGAACAACTATACTCAACAAAATTACTTCTTTAAATAGAAACAACCAGTTGTACAGTCTGACACTGTAACACTTCAGAGTTTAAAAAAAAACACTCTAGTGCAAAAGTTTCCATACCCAAAATTAGCTGGTTTAAGAGCAAGAAAAAATTCACTTTTATGGTGTGTGTGATTAAAAAAGCTCAGCCACTTCTGAACCAACAATGCTTGCTTCCAACGTGTGGTCCTTTAATCCCACCATAGGTCCCCCATCACCTCCCACCCCATGCCCAGCAGCCCACCACACACTGCTCCAGGCTAAACACTGGCCAGGTATACACCAGGAAACCCAACAGCCTCTTTAACATCCCAGAACAGATTACTGACAAGTCATTTTTTGCTCCATATTGCAAGTCAACGTGGCAACCCTGGGTTTTTTTGTTTGGTTGGTTTTTGGGTTTGTTTTTTTCTATTACAAACAAGTACTGTACCTCGGCTCCGAGCTGTTTGGATGCTGATACAAGATTCATAATGGCTGTCAGAATCTGCAATGTTTCCTTTTGTTTTATGAGGTCAGGCAATATTACCTGCACTGATGTATTCCATTTCCCCAGCTGAAAACCTTCTCATTTGAGCACGACAGGTTGAGGGAGTCATGATTTTGCAACCTAGCATGTGAAACACACTGCGAGGGGGCAGGTGGCTAACCCCACATTCTCCTTTTGCTCTTGTCCACTGGCAACAGTAAATTAAACTGTCAAAAACGGAATTGTCCTGTCATCAACAAAGCTATAGCTTCACAAGTATTGCAACATCAGATATATTTCTAATTCTGCATTTCCCTGCACCTGTAATTTCTTCAGGAACTCACACTGGACCATGGTGAGAAGCTGTCCAGGGGACTCTGGCACCACCAGCTCCTTGGGAGACCTGACATGGCATTTCAAAGACAGAAATTAATGAACAATACTGGCATTTTGTTACATATGAGAAAGAAAGAGCATTCTGCACGAGGTCCTGAGGTCCTGCAGGGCTCAGCAGAGGACAGGGAGGCTGCTGGGCAGCAGGGCAGGGCACGTCCCAGCACCACGCACAAGGAGCAGCAACCAGGGGCCAAACCTCAGGACATTTACAAGTATTAATTGTGCTCCAGAACCTCGTGTCTTTTCCTTTTGGCCACTTCTGAGATTAAAAGTGCCTCTCTGACAGTGTTTTCCTCCCATCAAATGTGTTTTATTCCAGCACACATTGCTGCACAAGTTGGTGCCAGAAACAACAGTTTTTTGGAGAGTAAATCTAGGTAGGTCACCATTTCAGATGTGGAATACTCAAACCAGTATTTCCTTCATTGCCACGCAATGCTCCAGGGGTCATTTCAAAGGAACACGATTAACTACAATCATCATTTCAGGATTTCAATGTGGTTTCAGCTCTCACTTGAAGCTGACTTCCACCTTTTTTTAACCCGCTTCAGGTCTGTTCCAAGAAGTTCCCAACCTCACATCACACAAGCACAATCTGCCCACAGAATATCCACGCTTTGTAAAAACAAAATATTGTCAAAATCCTGCTTAAACGCATTTGTTA
>NC_044252.1:34174208-34299208 GCF_003957555.1 Calypte anna | reverse complement strand
AACTGAAGCAAACGTCAAGCGAGCGAGTCTTAAAAAAAAGCTTTTTGATGGTTGGTTTGTTGAGGGATTTTTTTCCCTTCAGTACAAGGCCAAGCCTCGACTTCTTGCATGAGGTGACATCTGCAACTATTGCTAGTCAAAGGCTCACCAGAGCCTGATTAATTGTGAGTCCAAGGGGATTTCTGTTGGTCACGGACCAGTGAACTACACGGAATTTCCACGGCTGTAATATACGGCTGTGACAATCCGGAATTCTGCTCTTATTGCAGCGGCCACTCAAATGGCAAGGACTGTGCTATCACATATTTGTGTTGCAGTGAAGTGTCAGGAAACCTTGGACTCCAACATGACTTCTTTCAAGAGCATACACAACGGTAGGATATGTTCTTCATGCAGCCCCCAGAGATTTCTTTCGCTTTAGACTATATATTAATCCGAGTTGGAAGGGAAAAAAATATGAGAAAGAAGAAAAAATTTAAGAAAGAGATGAAAAAAAAAATAATCCCTTTTCCCCCTTAAAAGAATGAGGAGTCCTACACTGTCTTGATAGGTCAGCCACCACCAGAAAATCAACTTATAACTGTATAATTTAGGGAAAATGGAGGAAAGCAAAGCTGTTGGGTTTTTTTCCTGGATTAGCAAATCAAATCAACCAACCAGGAGGGTAACCACCAAAATAAATACAAAGGATGAGAGGAATGAGGAGAACAAAGGCCTTTGGGGGCAGGTAGGAAACAAGTTCATTTACACTGTGTGTCCCAGCAGCTGCAAACGAAGGCTGCAGGGGGGAACAGGCACCCTCAGCCATATCACTGAAGAAGAAAAGAGCTCTTTTTCTCAGAAGAAAAGGGCTTAATGGCCAACTAGAGGTCATCCTGGACAATGTCTGAAGAACAACATATTGGATAAATTACAAGATCTTCTCAGAATCTCTGTCAGCAGTGAATTCATCCTCCAGACTACCAGAGGTCCCCATTTTCCCAGGGCAGAAAGGCCACCAGCATCCCTGTGGTGTCCCAGCCCCCTGCCCCAGACCTGGGCAGGTCACACAGTGCAGACCTTTACCTCATTTGCTTCATTTCATTTCCAAATGCAGATTTCATCACCTGACTGCAGTAAGGGATAGCTTTCAAAGCAGTTCAACAAGCAGAAGAGGAGGGTCAGAAAACAGCTAATGCTGACCCCTGAAGACAGGTCTGTGCTGAACTTACCTCCAGCTTTCCCATTTTCAGCCTAGAGAAAGAAGAAGGCTTCAGGTCCAGGGCAGACACAAGATTTTCCTCCAGCAGCAGATGAGCTCTTCATCATTCTTTACAGAATATTTCTCAGTGGCTCCCCAAACACCATGATGCTGACCAATATTACACTCATCTCTTTCCTGCTATTCCCCATCACAAATAGAATTACTGTTACCCTTACTTGCAAGTTATTGGTATCATTTTCCCAATTAAATCCTTAATTCTGCATCTAGAATTTAATTAAACTTTTCCTTAACTGAGGGCTAGCAGAATTCTGTTGCAGCATCTCTCTGAAGACTCTGGGCCAACTTCACACGTGTGGAACCCCACCATGGCAGCAAGTAAAAGTGTTACTGGGATGGATGATCAACTTCAGCCAAAAGGAAAACACAGTTCAAGGCTGTTAAAGCTTTAAATGTCACATTCTTCCTGTGACAATCGAGATGTCACGTGGCTTTTAATACTGATGATAAAGAAAGGCACCATATTTATTTATGACAGGCTCAGTAATTCTACCTGGAACATTTTCTGTGCACTTCACTTTATGAAAGCATTATATACTGCTGGTATTTATGCAGACTAACTCCAGAAAGTAAACTAGTTACAGTGATATACGTGGTAATCTACCATAAAATATGTATTTCTGATTTTAAGTAGAACTTTACATTAACCTGAACACAAGATACTTTAAGATGCATTACCTACACTTTGTATGTGTTGCAGAACGGCTGGCACTATAATCCAATAAAACAACTTCTCCTACACTGTTCTTCTTGGGTTTTTTTTTCCTCAATACTTCTTAATTTTTAAGCTTCCTGGCAGCTTGTTTAACAGTTAGGAAATTAAATGCAAAATAGAATTTTGTCCTAGTCAGAAAATTGCAATTTTTATTCAAACAGATGCTGTCTCAATGAGAAAAAACAAATCAAAGCAAGACTAACTAACCTGTAGAAGGCACTAATCCATCCAATTCAGCCAAGCAACCATGAAGTTAAAGAAAAACAAGGCTCTAGAAAAAAAAATTACTCTGGAAAGTCTTCTACCAAAACAGCAATCCCAATGCAGAAGCAAATACACATCCCAACAGATTTGTTGAGCTTTTCCCCCTGAGGAGCCTTGCCAGCCTTTGGGGCAGTTTGCTCCAGCCACCTCTCCAGATGGCAACAAGAATGCCATCTGAGGAGGTCCAAAGTTTTACTGAAAACCAAAATGCCTTCTTCAGTGATGCAGAAACCTCAAGGTACAAGAAGTGAACTGATCAAACCCTACCGTGGGTTGCTGCACCCTTCCTTGGTGCCACCCAAGTGCTTGCAATAGAAAATTCAAAATAAAACAAGGGAAACCCAAGTCCTGCCATTTCCTAGATTCATGTACCTGAGTCCTTAACACTGGGGGCTGTTCTTGCCCACATCTGACCTGAGAGCTCACCCATCTCCCTGAATTTTCCCAAGTCTCTGCTGGTGTGACTCCAAGTGCTTTAGCCAGTCCCTGAAGTATCCTCAGATTAAAATAATCAGGCCTTTTAAACCAGGCAGGGCTCTAACAGTAGATCTCCTAGGCTGAGATCTTAGCCATTTTCTGCTGGTATTAATTGTGCTAACCATCTGCTCACTTCTGATTTTTTTTAATTGACAACAAACGCAAGGAGTCATTGAACACTTGAGGCTCATTTGCTAATAGCTCCCTGCTTCCCTCAAGTAGCAGACCAAACCCTTTATTTGGTCTTCCTCTCATTACTAATGTACTTACCAATCAATTTCTCTATGTCTCTTGCTAGTTCCACCTTTTTTGGTGCCTTACTTCTTTATTTTGTCCCAGCACACTGGGACTATTCCTTCTGGGCTCTCTCTTTTGCAGCAAGCCCCCCTTGTTCTCTTCTCCTTCTTGTGTTTATAGTTCTTGAATGCCCAGCTGAGGTTGTAGCCACACAGGTTTCAGTCATCTTCCTCCTCTTCCCTACACCCAAACTTCCCTCCCCTTGGATCAGTGATGGATCTCAGTGGTTTTGTCTTGCACTTCCCTCTTGTGATTGCTCAGCCAGCCCTGCTATGTTATCAAACTCAGTTTTCTTGAAGGGTGGGTTTGTTTCTTTAGATTCCCACATTCAGTACAGGTAGAATTGTATTGTTTCCCTGGAAATATTCTGGGCATACAGTACCTCCTCTTTCACATCAGTGGGATTACACTAACATGAAGCAGAAATCATTTGCTATGATAAATCCTGAAAACTGCCATGTGAAGATGTGAAGATAAACTTCCTTTGTGCCCAGAAACACCAATCCTTGACCCCCCCATATTTATATATATATATAAATAAAAATACAACCCATCCCACAGAAGGATGACCAGAACATGAAGAGTCTGTACAGCCACTACTTGGAGACCACCTCAAGCCTGAGGACGAAGGGACAATCGGAATTATTTTCACCTCGTTCTTTGCCACACCTAAGAATTATTCTGTGCCCCTCCATGGCTCCTGGGTAGGGAAGAAATTGCTCTCAAATGCTGATAGCAGAACAGCCTGGTTGGAAATTCAATGAGATCCCCTCCTAAACAAATCCTCTTTACAAAAATAGAAGGATCTGCCATTTTTAGGCTTTTTTGTACCCTGGTTGTCTCATTGCCACCATTCTCATGCTCCACCAAGAGCTTGAGCTCAGGATCTACAAATACTTCAGCGTCTGTATTTCAGACTAGACAACTAATATATCCCAATCTGTATGATAAACCTGACCTATGGGTTAATCTAGTTTAGAAAGCCTAAAACCCAGCAACTTGCTCCTTACAGCAGAGAGCCACAGTAAAATTTAAGACTGTATTTCCAACTCTTACAGCAAGTGAGAAGCTTTAGGATTGGCTTATTCAATGCAATGTAGAGACACTGAACCAATTCAACTGTCCTGAGGCTTAAAACCTGGTTTTTTTTGAGCCTTTCCTGAGACAAGAAAACATAGGACCTTTATAATATAATAAAAAAACCAAAACTTTTTCTTACTTGCCACTGTAACATGCATGAGATTGGCAAAATGAGCAGGCCTGGAAAATGCAGCCATTGCTCTACCAACATGTGAAGGTGGCTGTGGAGTTTAAATCTGAAACCTCTCCTCCTGCCCCCCGCAAATGACAGAGCTACCTGGCAGCCACTGGGAAGCAGAGATCTCCCATACTGTGAGGAAATAAAAATAAAAATAGCCAGCTATAGACACACGTTCACAAAGGAACTGTGAGGTTTAATTCTTGGGCTTTCTCAAAACACAGAAAACCACAGCATCCTGGATATTTTACTGAATACACAGCCTCTATCTAACATACCAAATAAGAGACTCTCAGTCTGCTGGATATATTACAGCTTTTTTTGGTTTTTTTCTTTTTTTTTTACAGTAATTTTTTCTGTGAATAACAACAGGGGTGTTTGGAGCAGCCGTGAAGCAGAGGCTCTGGGTTCTTGGCCTCTCTGTTTACAGCTATGCTGCCACTTCTCATGTTGCCTCTGTAGCTCATATGGGAATAGTCCAAAATGCACCAATACACATTTTTGTCTCCTCAGAACAGTGTTTTTCACACTATTATAGTTAAGAGTATGCCAGGGTTTACACTCAGATTTCATCTTTCAGAGGTGAATAATTATAAAAATTTAGTTCAGACTCAGCTGCCTTTACACAACTGTAGGTACAGAGAAGTTAAACATTTAGTTCATTGCTTTTCAAGTCCATAATTCCACTCTATTTGTGCTTTGGGGTTACAGCAGCTCAGGATACAGAGCCTTCCAGTTCTTCATCTGTACACAACTGTCAGAGATCTGGAAAGAAAACCCTGTTTCCCATTCTCAGAATCCGAGTTTCCTGCTGGACCCAAACACTCCTCATTCCTCCCACCAACAAATGTTTGAAAAAAAATGTTTACACTCTTTCTTTGTTGCCATCAGATTCCAATGTCACGTTATTTTCCAATGTTTATCCATCAGAAGAACATGGGAAGCTTGAAATGACTTTTTTGTGTGTGTCCAACAATGCTAATCTAACATTTCAATTATTTCTGATCAGTCCAAGGGATTGAGGAACTCACAAGCAGAATTTAGACCAAGCTGCTTGCAAGAAAAGCAGCACATCCTTCAAATACCAGTAATTACAATTATCCCCAGCAGCCAATGCCTCTGAGAAACTCCAACTGCCCCTTCACACACTGCCACAAACCAGCACTGGCTTTCTTTTTATAAAAAGATACCACAAAACCTTCTCTGATAAGGCTTGAACATGGAAATCCCCTCCACTGCGTTGGTTCTTGCACTCCAAGAGCCAAAGTTGGGCACACACTTCTGAAAAGCATTTTCTGATCATCTGAATGGGTGTTTCTGCAAGTGGAGGAGTTCAGGGGCCTTCTGCATCTTCTGCTCCCTAAAGCACCCATTTTAACCAACACAAACACCAAAGGCTGATGACAAGATGCCATCAATATTGCTAGATTTTCTATGAAATAAATCATGATCATAGGTTTGAATAATCTCTGCCATTAAACCAGTCCTGGCCACAGATTTTTGGCTTATTAGCCACCAACAGATGTGGCTGTAAGACCTAATGGGCAAGAGGGTTGTGTTCCCTCAGGAAAGCCAAGCTTTAAACCAACATCTAGCTCAGGAGACTCAAAAGCTAGAGGGACTCAGCCCCATCCTCAGGAATGCAGCCATTTGACATGAAGAACAAACCTTTTGTTGGGTATCAGTTCTGTGTTTCAACTATTTCCCTAAACCCAGCACGTTTGTGGGAGGAGATAAATCTCTGACCAATCTCACACCATGGTCATGTCTCATGCAGCAGAGGAAACTCAAAAGCAAATTGGAGCAACCCAGTTTGTGTGAGTGAAACTTTCATTAACCATACAACAGCAGAACCAGGTGAAGGCAGAGGCACTCGGCCTGTTAATGTTAAGATATTACTCTACAGAAAAGTGTAGGTCTCAGAATCTGTGTAAAAATCCAACCTTTGGTACCGAGGGAGCACTACAGAAAACTGCTGAGGTCTCTGCCATGGTTGTGTGCTCTGGAGGGTAGAAGGTTCCTTGGTGGTTTCCCTCAGCCAAGGACAGCAGAAATCCATGCTGAATACCTAGTGAACAACCCCATACTGAAGGATAATGCCTCCAGTTATTTTCAGTCAATAAAAGAAAAAATGCCCAAGCCTGTCTGACAAAGGAGAACTCGAAGTATTGGAGGATTTTGAAATGTTAAGACAGAAAGCTTCTTATTTCATTCAATTTGAGAGGTGAAGAGGAAACTGTGTCACAGTTTGGAGGCAAGAATAAAAATTCCATGAAACAGTCTCATGAGACAACTGATAGCACTCATCCATAGTTGGTGACACTGACTCTTTCATGAAAAAGGCAATTTTGCTTCCCAGAAAAATATTCTGGCACTGGGGATTCAAGAGGACAAGGCTCTCACGGCGATTTCTGACTTTCTAACCCATATTAATATCTACAGTTATCAAATCCAGAACTTTAAACTGTGACTTTGTCACAAAGCGGATTCTGAAAAATAAGAAAAGCTCTCTCTTTTGTCATGTATTCACAGCTAAAGAAAACCCACCCCTTCAGCCAATTCTTTCCCTACTAAATCTGCCACTTTAATGCAGTTTAGCAGAGAAGCCATACCAGGAATGGCTGTGTTACACACCTCAAACCTACACTAGCATTTGAAGATATCTGAATATCACTTAAAATAACATTTGATTTTACAGAAATAGTAACCACCTAAACCAAAAAAAACTAATTCTGCAGAGTGGGACAAAAGCTATATCCTGCTTTTTACTTTCTAAAAGAATATCTAAATCCCTCCTTTTTGGCACATTTTTGTTCGTTTCATCAAGTATTGTCTTTGACACATATCTTTATATATATATATATATATACACACACACACATACACAAAATTGACCTTGTGCATGAGACCTGAAACACCTGCAATCACATCTCCTCCTTTTCAAAAGCAAGCAGTCAGTTGCACTGTAATTACTTCAACTCATGCCCCAGACAAACAAGTCAGAGCAGAACATATGAGAGATGATTTGGAAAGGAACAGTTTGATTCTAAGAAAACTCACTATACAAAGCAAAAATCTGTCTTGGACAAGTTGTCTGAAAAGACAATTTCTCTCTTCCAAAGAAAGGAGTAATGTCACCAAGCCTTGGAAACCAGCATTGCCTAAGATGTAGGGCTTACTGGGTTTGTATGTTAGAGGAAGGAGATGGAAACAATTACAGAAAATATGGGATAAACATTTCTAGAAAGAAAGGAACATGATTGGCAAAAGCAAACATTTAGTGTGGATTGAATTCATGCTGTATTGCAGCCTTTCACACTTCTGAGGAAATTAATTCTTGGAACTACAAGATGCTGGCTTGTTACCAGTACCTCCTTGCTGTCATCTGCTTGAGCATCAGCTTCAAAATTGCATATTTGTTTTGGAAGAATTACCCATTTCTGGTGTTTTGAACAGCAAAGACAGACAGCTAAAATATTTACATTAAAGACTCGACACCAGCAGAACTGCTAATTGCTTGCATGTAAAGAGTTTCCCTAAAAGAATACAGAGCAATAAGTGGTGGTTGAGAGTTTGGAAATCATTCAAGCTTTTGTATAAAGAAATGGCTGTGCTTCCGAAACAAGCTACTATCCACTCCTTGCCAATGAATTACTCTGAATTAGGTATTACAGAAAATATTTGACTTTACAAACCAACTTTGGAGTGAGCATATGGTTCAGGTCACTTGCAGTAAGGGACTGGGTTTGTGAAGTGCAGACAAATATTTTTCTTAACTGTAATTGATCCCTAAACAGGAACACAGCCTGATGATCCTAAAGGCCAAAATTTTAAACAAATACTCAAGCAGAACCCACAAAACAAATGTTTTAGTAGACAAAAAGCCCATATACAGTCACTTGTGTCAAGTAAGTGTCCCGAGACAAATTGCCTCCAATAAATAAAAATACAATTACATTCCTCTCTCTACCAAACTTAACCAAACATGGCACAGAAATGGTTAACACAGCATCCTATTTATCCTGTTAGGTGTACTTACTACCATGCAGAAATGGGAGTCAAGCTGTTGGTGTTGGGACTCAGGCTGACATTTCCTCCTCACTCACAGCCCATCAGGGCAGGGCTGTTCCCCTCCAAGCACTTTGATTTGCTCCCAACGTCGTCCCTGGCGTTCTGCTGGGGTTCAAGAAGTTGTAATCTACACAGTAACATTTTGCCTGCCTGGCAAGAGGAATGATTTCTATTTGCATGGTAATGAGACATTTTATTTGACAAGGTGTTGAAGGAAAAGATGCAATAATTTTAACAGTTGGGTGTTACAATTTAATACCCCTTCAACGAATCTGGGCAAAAAAACTGCTTCGGTGTCCAACTTTATGTGCTTAGACCACAGAGCAGGAAAAGGGACCCAATGCCACTGAAAAAATAATCAGAGGACCCACCTGTATTTGTTGAAATATTACACTGCACAGTACAAAGCAAAAAGCCTGTGTTGTTTTACTCTGGAACTGCCTCCTGGGAAGGAAGACCCCAAAGACAGCCAGGCTGGCAGCAGCACAGAGACAGACGTGGTGAGATTTCCATCTTGCTTAACCCCCAGCCAAACTGAACTTGAACTCTACTTCAGCCCTAACCAAGAAACCTGATGAAATCTAATTAACCTGAAGTTTGCTATTTCATCTCTCTTATTTGCCCATCAAAAAGAAAAACAAACTTTGCTTTTACTTTAGGAAAACTGGTGCTCATAGTGAATCATCCTGATCACTGAACGTGTGATACTATCTTTGACCTCAGATGTGTAGTTGACTGGTGAGATAGGCATCTGGCCAGATGATAACCAGAGAGCTCATTTCCTCTTCAAGGAAGCACAGAGAAACACAGCCAAGGCCAGTGCAGCAGAGGTGTTCACACAGGTCAGAAAAATAAAAATCACATGGCTCTACCAAACCAGGGAACCAGGGCAGTGTCTTGAAATATTTTTAGACTGCAATTCTAAAATTCCATGTACAATTATTAGGTAAGGAGCCAACCTGCCAGTGTTTCATTGGCAACCCTCAATTAATGGTACCATTTTTTCCTGGGCCTTCAGACCTCCAGCACAGCACCAAGAAACCTGAAGCCCTTGTTAGGGGGAAGGCACGAGACCATCCCTGTTCCCATCCACACTCCAGAAAGGCTGAGCTGGGTAACAGCATCCTGCACACCAGAGCAAGCACAGCCAGCAGCAGTGCTTTCAGACCTTTCAAAAGGTAGTTTTGCCTATTTTCTAACTGCTGGCAGCCTTCTAAAGAAAAACTTGGATCAACGGCAGTATAGGTTACAATACAAATTGAGCTGAAGGTAAAGATGAAATAAGCAGCACCACTGCATTTTGGGGGAGGGCAGCCTGGGCAGCCCAGCCTGGTGCTGGGAAGTTCTGCAAAGAGCAACGCTGCTATTTCATGATTTCTTTTTGAGACACCTAACCTCACCTAAACGATTCAAAACATAATTCAGGAAGAAGTTCCTAGCAGCTCCTGAGCAGCCTCCTCTAGCAGTGAGCCCCATCAGAAGCTGCAGCCTGTCAGGGTTTCTGCTGCAGAGCTGCTATTTCCCTGGGCAGCTGGGGAGCTCCTACACCCTGCTGCTGTCCACACTGATTCTGTTTGCTCTTCTTGTTAGAGCAGAGGCTGAGCTGCTGCCAGAACACCTGCATTTCTTATAACTTACAGCTTAACTCCTGCCACAGAGGCTAAATCCAGCACTGCCAACCACCTTGCAATGTGCATCAAAAAGCAGCAGGTGTTGCATTACTTTTCCCACATGCCAGCTCTCTGCAGCCAAGAAGCTTCTTGCTTGTACTCAGGAAATTTCAGGTTTTGCCTGCATGTCCTTGGGTAAGCTCTGCAAGTGTTTTTCAGCTCTGCAGATTCAACCCCCAAGCCCACCTTTCCTTAGATGGAGGTTATAGGACCACTTCAGGTCAAAAGAAACCAGAGGCATGGTACCTGCTTACAAAACCATACATATACTTCATGTTGGGCAGCTTTTGCTCCTCTGCTGGAGAATTCACACGATAGTATTCTGTTTTCAAAGCTAATATTTAAGTGAAATCACTACAGCAGCTGTGCTTTTGCCCCTTCCTCTGTGTAGAAGACACCAAGTTCTCCAGCATGGGTGAAGCCACATTTAACACTGATCTTCTACTAAGTTTGGATGCAGGGGACAACCAAACATTTTGGAGAGCATCAGACCAGATGTGTATTCCCCTCACCTGGTGTCCCCCTTTCCAGCTGTCACTGCCCAAAACACTTCAGGACCAGGACAAAAGCAGCTCAGTGACAGATGACTGTGTTACAGCCTCTCATGCCCCATCCAAAAGCCCCTTCCACCCTCAGCAGCACAGTGGGTGCTTTGTTCTCCAGCCTTTACCTTGCATCTCACATAACAACACACATCATCACCTCCAGAAGCATCTCAACTCTGCCAAAAATTTTGCCAGTTATGAAGTTGTCATTACTAAGTCTCCTTTTGCCCTTTTCACCATCAAAATCTTCTATTGCCAGAGTGACTAAAGGTCCCGACAGCCCTGTGCAGGAGGAGGACACAGTACCAACTGATGAGAAAATCAGGAAAACTTAACAAACTAGAGCACCCCTCTGGAGCCCATCTCTTCCCCTATCACAAGCAGTGTTATTTTGATTCATCTGTTGCAGCTGAAGCAAACACCAAAAGCAATTTGTGTAATAATGCGAGGGGAAGTTAAACAAGAGTAAGCAAACTGCAGGAAATTCATCACCAGAGAACACAATATCAAACAAGCACCTCCCAAGGAACAAAAGCAAGAGGTGATGAAGACAACAATGAAACAGCAAGAAGGCATCCAATGTATACAAGAGGGAAAGCAGAACGAGGGCAAGGAGCCAGACACATTACACACGACATAAGTAAATAAATCAAAGGAAGTGAGATTAAAACCTGAATTAACTGGAGGAGGGGGAGAGCTATAGCACCTGCAGAGAGGTGTCCGCCCCATGGAGATTAATATCAGAGTCCATGAAAAGGCTGATTTGTAGAGGCTGAGCAGGGGAAGTGAGGAAAAGATTCACAGGTTAAAAATCAGAGCTAAAAAGAAAAGCAGCATTGCTGTTCCCTGGTTTCTGAACTGCAGCACCCCTCTGAAAACACAGCAGGATTGACCAAAGAAGCTCATACTAATTTGGATTTATATTACAGTAAGATTATATTTTAGTTTTCTCTTACACTGTGGTTAAATAAAGTAAACTAAAAACTGAACAGTTGAAAAATTAGCTTTTCACCCATACATGTTTTACCACGTTTCAATTCTTTCCTATCACATTCCAGCTCATGACTAGCCAGAGTTTTACTTTTCAAATCTTTATGAAGACTTACTAACTAAAACCCAAACCAGTCTAACTTTAATTTCACTGGACTGTGTTATTTTATTTTTAAATTCCTCACCCAGGAACTTGAGGCTTCAGACAAACATCAGCTGTTCCTTGGCTGGGTGAGGACTTTGAGCTCTATCAATATCACAAAGCCTCACAGTGCAAATGTAGTCCAAGTGCCACAGTCTCATTCCAAAGAGAAACATCAGGAGCATGAAAAAAATTGTGAAATAGCATTTTAAAAAATACTTAGGGCAAGTTGTGGTATTTTTCTATTGACCAGTTCTGCCAGCTGATGCTCTGGTGGAAGGGCTGATGCAGGCTGAGGTGATCAGAAGTTGGTGCAAGACACTGCAAGACATTGGACAAAAGTGAGGGTGTTGTGTTGATGTTATTTGGAAGTTTTGGACTTCTCACAATTTACCTACAGCTGTGGCCATAAAACTCAAGTGAGCACTGGGATCCTGGAGCATGGAAAGCAGAGCTAAAGCCAAGTGTGTTATGATGGGACCTTACATTGGCAAGATCACATCATCATCAAGGCAGCTATTATGGGGGTGGATAAAACTGCTGACTTTTAGTAACTTTGTATGAAACAAATTCCTTGCCACTAAAGTAATAGTAAAAACAGTCCCAGAGAATAATTGTATGGAAAAATAGAAAAACTGCCAATCCTCCTCTCCCTCAGGTTTTCCAACCACCTGCTGGCAAACTCCATTATATAGGTTTTTCTTTTTTTAAATATAAAAGCCCCGTGAGAAATAAATTAAATAAAAGCAAAGTATCCTCAACATTTTCTAGAGCATTTATTAAGGGATTTTCACTTTAAAAGTGGCTCACATGTTTCTGCAACCCATTTGTCCCCTCTGTGTGTACGAGGGAGCAGGGTGAGTGCAGAAAGCAGCAAATAAGGCACTGGAAGTTTCAATTTTAGATATGCAGGACCACAAAATTAATGAGTGTCTTCGGAGTAATAATTTGTAGACTTCACAGAGAACCAGGGAAGATTATAAATGCTGTTGACCTAGAAGAAGTAATAGAGGATTCAGTATTCAGTACTGAAAAACAATTTATAAGTGAATAAAGTCTAGCATGTAATCTGACTGCTTCTGTTGACAGATGGCAGAGAAGTGTCTTCTCCATTCTCTCTCATTAAAATAATTATGGCAATGTATGTTAGCCTCTCTTCAAGCCTGGCATTTTCACAGCATATACAGGGGCATCATCATTGTAGGAATAAGGTTAAATAATAATGGAAACACATTTCTGGCATGCAAAGGGCATTTGATATTCAGCTTACCTGCTTCCAGAAATAACAGCAGGGAGAAATTTGTTACCTTGGAGTAAATGAAATGATTTAACTTATTTTAACAGGAGGTTAATTAGAGCTCTCTGCTAACTTGAGAAACACTTCCCAAAAGCAGGTCAAGGCACGGGTTGGCTGATGAGCCTCTGCCCAAGCCAACTCCTGCAGAACCCAGCTCCTCTCTCCTTTTTACCTTCACTGCCAATTGCTCCCTGTAAAACTGCAAATCAGATGCAGTCCAGTGTGAAACTTCTTCCACAGCTGTCAAATAATAAAGTCTACGAAACTACGGAGAAAAAAAATTTAGGTTACTAGAAGCCATGTGAAAAAAACAACAAACCCCAAACCCAAACATTCAAGTGTATTTCTTGCATGGCCAAGGGATTTGTGTCTGCTGCTCCCACAAACACTGAGGGGGCACACAGGGAGGCATAAAGCCTCAGCCTAGTTATCCTCTGCGCTGCTAATTACCCCAAAGAGTAGTTAGCAGCAGAAGTTAATTACTGCCACGTGACAGGGTCTGGGTACCACAAGTCAATGTCCCCACGTAAGGTGTGACATTAACATGGTGTGATGTCATGGCCCAGCAAAAATTACCTGGTGTCAGCACTGTGCTCTGCTCTGCTCCTCACTGCTGTTCTCCCCAATATGATTCACTTTCATTATTTATGAGACTTGTCTCACTAACCCTCAGCAACGGTTCCAAATAATGATAGGAATCTGTCAGTGTAGGATTGTATTTCTCAAAACAATAACCACAGTTCCTGGAAATGTCAATATGTCAATTGAGGGTAACACATCTCTCAATAAACCAATATTTTGTAAAAACAAAACAAAATCTTAAAAAAAAAAAAAAAAAAAAGAAAGAAATTGTGAGCAGAAAAGGGAAATTTGAGCTCTCCTCTTATGATGCCGGGGCAGAAAAATTCATCCCTCCTGCCAGGTGGTGGAGACAGAAAAGCACACACTTTTATTTCCCCCAATTACAAATTGTGAAGCATTCAATATTTGAGTACTTAATAATCACAGAATGCCACGTGCAAGGCAATGGCAAAGGGCAGAGAGCTTAAACTGCAGCAGAAATCAGACTGGCAGTCAAGTTATGCAAGAACCAATAGGAGACATATTTTTGACAATTTCCTGGGGAAAAAAAAAAAAAAAAAGGAAGGTTGGAATTGGTGTTATCACAAATGGCCACTGGAGTTGCATGGAAACTGCTTTCTGCCATCTATTCCTGCAGTATTGCAGTATCTTTCTTCTGACAGTGATGGTTGCATGAGTCTCCTTCCTCTCCTTTTACATAAAACTTATCCAGAATTTGTGCTAAGGATCATAAAGTCCTGAAGAGTTCCAACCTGAACCTCATGGCTTAGATATTTCAGAGCAACTCACAGGAATTTCTGCACCACTTCTGACACCAGAACTGCACCCATCTGCATTTTACCCCAGGCCACCAAGAACACAAAACCCAGCACTCAAGAGCTTTCTCTGGACACACCAGCAGCACTAACCTACAGACAGAATTCTGAAGCTGTTTCAGGTGATTCTTCATTTATCAGAAAATTTAGAGACCATCTGCCATGTCCAAAATTCTAATACCAGAAGTGCAAACCCAACTTATCCAAGGAAGCAGAAGCAAGTTCTGAAAAACGAAAGGTCTACAGAAAAAGGTATTGATTTGTTAGAGGAACTTTCAATTAAAAAGCAAAACTGTTCTAAAGCACAATACAAAGAATATTAAAAGCACTAAAATTTCTGTTGTCCATTGTCACACAACTGTGTGCTGGGAGTAGGGGAAATACAGTCTGTTTTGAAGAATATAAATATATTGGGACAGCAATAAATCCCTGCCCATGACACAAACTACAAATAACTACACAGACCTGCCTAACAAATCAAATTTAATTTAATCTTTCCAAACCCAAAGACCATCAGGTTTGGCTAATACAGTACAGCTTTTTCCACTGCTTGCAGGCCATCTTTCCTGGGATTCCACCACAGGAGTCAGCAGATGGACACCAGGCTTGGAATGGAGTAAGAAGCAGACAGACAGAAGTCCCCCTTTCAGCCACAACACTAGTTCTGTTCTAACTTTTTTTTTTTTTTAAACCCATTTCCAAAATGTTCATATCTCTGCAGCCAGCATCATCTGCAGACCCTTTTGATGCTCTTTTAAATACACTGGGGCACAAACCCACACACACATATCATATATAAATCACAAACCCCTTAGCATAGGTAGCAGCTATGACATCTTTCAACTACACAATGGGTTAAAGACAGACAAACTGTTTAGTGTGGAATTCCAACAGGTTCTCTACATCATTCTGCTTCACTGAAACTGAAGTTTCACCACCCCTACTAACCCACTCACAGGACAGCCACATTTTGGTATCAGCAAAGAGCAGTGGGCAGGAGGCTGAACCAAATTTGCCATTTGCTACTAGAACTTGCAGCTTGCAGCTGCATCAACACGAGTTCAGCAGTGACTGGAGCTGTTTCCCATCTAAAGAACAGAGCCTGAATCCCCCCCCTGCACACACAACACTGCTTTCCCCAGCCCTGGGCTGGCACACCTATCAATCCCCAGCAAACTTATCATAAAGCAATCATAGCTTAATTAAAGGCAGAGAGAGGTCAATATGTTCATATGCAAGATGATTCAGTATGATGTCACTTGGGTGCAATCAATTAAAATGCACGGGGTATTTTTTTTGAATGTGAAAACCTGAGTAGGGAGCCTGTTGTCTACCCAAAGGTTTTGCTGTGCTTTAAAAGCTTCATTTAAATATCTTTTTTCCTTATTTATATGCACAAAAGTAATAGTTATATAAGATATTCATAGGTGATTTAGATGATTGATACCAATTTCTCTTCATAATATGACCAGCAAATAAAAACCACAGCGGTTCTAATATAAAAAAACAACATGTGACAAGGTTTCCTAAAACATTTCTATTTTGGACCTCACAAGCTAAATTGCTTTTGCTGGCCCTTTCCACCTCTCAGCATGGTTGACAGACAAATTGATCGAAACATCGGAAAATAATATGCTTGCAAAATTTCTCTGGGTGAGTTTTCAGTCTTTTGAATTTTTCATACCAGAACAAAATGAAAGATTGCCTCCTTGATTTTTCCTCCATTATGCGTCCCCATCTTATGTACTACAGGAACATACAATACTTCAAATAGCAGCAATACATTGTAAACAAAATGTATAACATTTTTCATAGAACACCCAAGCCGTGGGAAGTTAAAAGACTGGGTAGCAGGCATCTTTGCCCTGCAGATTATGTTGTTCAATTATAATGAATTCATACATTTGAAGTTGCCTTAGGGCCTCTCATTAGACTTAGGGGTGTTTATTACAGGAAATATTGCTTGTATCATTTAAGAAGCAAGAAGGCTAGATGATTTGATTAGAAATGTTGACAGTTGAGGTGTGTAAAAAATATGTCATTCACCCACATTTTCCCCCACTTTAATATTAGGATCCTTCATTTTTTATGAATTCTTTAACCCGTTCCTCCCTTCCCCGGAGCCCAGGGCTGCTGCAGCACACTCTGCTTCTCCCAGGACCACCAATTTTTCACCAGGAGCTTCTATTCTGACACCAGCACATGTTTTTCACCTCCCACCTGGAGGAAACCACAAGGGCAGCATTTCCCTCCATCCCCATCCCCATTCCCATCCCCATCCCTCCAGAAGGCACAAGGTGGGCACAGCCCAGCAGCTCCTGGGGAACCACCCTGCCTCATGGCACAGAAGAGGCAGAACCTCAAACCTTTACATTCCCCACTCATGAAATTTAACTGAATTATTTTCCTCAATGTCACAGAGGAAAGCCTGGTAAGGAGTTCATCAGCTCTTGTTCCAAACCAAACAGTTCTTGAGAGGTTACCTTGCATTCAAGCAGTCAGCAATGCTGCCTTTAAGGGGCTGATCAAAAAGCTATGGGGAAAAAAATAAATAAAAACCACTGTTTGCTAACTTCTTATTACATTTGCCACAAAACAAGTTTAAAATGTCAATACTCTGGAAGGGAAACACAGAGCACTTTTAATTCCTATACTACCCATACTACCTCTAAGTATGCTTTGGGTGATCTGCAGTTCACAGGAAAAGTTACTTTTGCAGTAGTCTGAGTACTGACATCCTCAAACTTGCAATTAGTCACCAGCAACCACTTTTATAACACCTTGAACCCAGCATGGTTACTGCTGTGTTGTCCATGTGCTATCAGACCAGTATGGCCCTGAAAACAAGGACCAAGATCCTTACAGTAGGCATATAAAATAATGCAGCAAAAAGCATTGTAATTATGAAGACTGATAACACAGGTAAGAGAACTCAACTTCTGGGTCTCTCTTGTTCACTGTATGTAGTTTCCTGAGCTTGGATTTGGCTTTCATTGTCCCCACTATGTTCAGCCAGAGAAATTTAAATAAAACACAGCTTTGAGAAATTTAAACCACCTAAAATGAGTATTTGAGGTGCAAACAAAGCTCTCACAGACTTTTCAGACTTCACATTTGATCACAGCACCATTTAAAAAGGAACTGAGAAAAAAGCCACTAAAGTTACCATGAGAAATGCAGAGTATTTTCAGATTGGAGAAGTTTTCTCTGTGCTGAGAGTGTCTGGAAAGGCAGACAGGTATTTAAATTGGGCCCAAGCAACTGCCTAATTGGGACCTTCTTGTTAAGACAGTTAAAGAAATATCAGTGGTGCTGAAATTAATTAGGCTAAAATATGTGATGTATAATAATGCTCTTGGAAAAATTTCTAAGATGAGCAGTAACTGCTTTTCTCCTCCAGTGCCCTGGCATTTACCATTTCATTCTGTCTGCAAAATACCATTGAATGTTGGTAGTTTGCAGCCAAGTTTTATTTTCCTACCAGAAGTCAACACAAACCATCCTTAAAACCTCATTTCAGTAGGGCATGTGCTTTTTTCCTGTTCAGTTTCTTGGGTGCCCTCTCTATACACAAATTAACTACTTCAATTGAATGGACGTATATATTTTACAACAGATGTTTGTATTTTTACTGCTTTTACACCCCTAGCATCTATCAAATTAAATTTAATCATGCCTCTACATGCGTGAGAAAAAAAACTTCTATTTTTGATACTTGTTTTATATTCAGTAGCAGGCTCAGGACTGTGATTGCAAAGGGCAGATGAGAAGTGTTTAGCACTCACACCCTCTGCAGCATTCCTCTCTCTACTGGAAGTCCTAATGAGCTCCAGATAGGGCACAATTTCCCTGCAGGAACACTCCTGGCAGCACTGCATCCCTCTGAAAACAACAAGCACCAGAGCTACCCCCCCACAGGAGACAATCTGCTGTTAAGCTACACCTCTACCAGCAGCATATGGCAGTCCTGGCTCAGTTCAAACCCTCCATAGCATTTTACACCAATTCTCCTCCTCCAAACACAGCTAACAGCAGCACACTCAGTTCATCACATACATTCCACCTCTACTGAGCAGCAGCAGCCAGGTTTGGAGGTACCACCATTCCCATGCAGCATCAGCAAGACCTCAGCTGGGCATTTAGCACACCCCAGCCTTGTGCAGCCCTTCAGGAGCTGCTAATCTGCATTGGAAGATCCTTACAGCTCTTAAAATACTTAACTCAATACTTCAGGGTGCTTAAACCGCAAGCTGCCTTCTATCTTCAAATATCTACAGAACTAACAGTAGCACTCTTAAGTTAGGAGTGACAAATACTAGAAAACCTCCACAATTTGGCTTCCATATCTCTGAATTGGTATTTCAGTGACAGATGTTTGTTGCGGCAAAAACCTCTGTCAGAACAAAATTAGGTGATCTATCATTTTAAGATATGGTCTTCATATACTGTTTACTCGAAGATATCACTTGCCTCAAGCCAATTTTGACCAAGAACATTTTGTGATATGGAAGTGATTTGTATATCATCATTTTTGTGATAAATGTAGCTCTTGAACACAAAATAACCTACTATTCCACAGTATTACAGTTAAAACTCCTTCACCAGTAAATCTGTACTACTGCTTTTATTACTACAAAGATACTGTATCTAGACTTCAATGTATTTCCCATTTTTATTCACTGAATAAGGCTGCCTGGCTTCTTGGCTTTACATCAGGGACCTTGGCCCCCTCCCCTGCTTCATCCCAGAGATGCTCCTCGGGTTTTGGGGGGCACGGGAGGAGCTCGGAATCCACCCCCCAACAGAGACCTTTGCATTTGGTTTTGGCAAACAGGGCAAAGGAGACAGAGCAATGCAAAATATCTCCCAGACCCAGAGTGCTGAGGGGCAGGGGCTGCTCCAGCTGCTCATGTGTCATCCAAAATGAAGCATTCAGCTCCACCACCACTGCTTCAGAGGTACCAGCCCTCCTCCAAGAGTCTAAAGCCTTCTGCCTCATGGATATTTGGAATAAACCAGCAGCCTCCATCTCACCCCCTGCAGTGGCAGCAGGGCAGGGGATGTGTTAACAGGAGCCAACCACAAAGGGCTGAGAGGCACCACAAAGCACAGAAGATGGACAAATCACAGCTGTAGGTGGATGAGACAGAACAAGAACATCCCGAGAGGCTGAGTAAACAAAGGGGGCATCTATCACTTGGTCTGGGCAAACCACCTTAAACCTGAGGAATTTCCACCACCTATGCAGAACCTGACACCTTTTCAGAGACCCCTGGTTAGCAGGAACACCTGCAAAGTAGAAAATCAAATGGGGTCCATGTATTATAACATAAGCCACCGAATAAGCACAATTTGGTGATGAGCTCCAGCCACTGCTAGCCTTGGGTTAATCTAAAACACAGTCCTAGCAATGAGGGGCTTCAGCTCTGCAGCCTTCCCAAAGCAAGAGCTGACCTGACACTGATGGCACCCAGTGGGAAGCAGGAGAGCAGCACCACAGTGCACAGACACAGATCCCTCACCCATCCAGTCCCTGGCTCTGCTGTCACCATTGTCAGGGCTTGCAGCAGGAGGAAACTCAAGTCCAGAGGTGACCTGACTCCCCGCCTGCTCCATCACGGGATATGAAGGCTACACCAAAGGTTTTTCTCTGTTCCAACTTAAAACGCCCTTTTCTTCAGAGAAGTGGTGCAGAGGGGTTGCCATGGTTTTAGTCCATTTGCATCCTGACTGACCAACACCAGGAGAAATTCCTCACCAGTGCATGGGGGCCATGGTGTAACAGAGCCCCAGCTCAGCTCTGTTATCCCATGTGTTTGCCCTGGCTGCCCACACGTTTGGAAGGACCCTCAGCAACCCATCTGCTCTGCTTTGTCCATCAGCTTCCCCATCAGGGTAACCCAGCACCAAGATCTGCTGGGTACTATTTTAGGAATAAAAACGGCTTTAAGGGGAGAGATGATTTTTAACCTCGTTACAGTGGCAGGAGAACAGACTGGGAAGCAAAAAAAGTCTTATTGGGGAGCTGATGGGAAATCATTCTTATCATTAGGCTCACAACATTGGAGAGCAACACTGCAGTTCAGAGCTCCAACAGCAAGATAAATGAATTTACAAGAACCACGAGCACTGTGGCCTTTGTTCCTTTCACAGGCTGAGATTTAAAATAGCACAGATCAGGCTGCCCAGCTAGAAATAGGACACTGCACTCTACCCAGCTTATTAAAAAGCTATCCTTCAGCAGGTGTTAATTTTACCACATGTGTACCAACAGCTTTCAACAAAACATCTTTTATATCGGAAGCTGTGAGCACAGAACTTGCTGGGAACAAGATTTTTTTTGTGCTATTTAATGGCAAGTGCCCAACTTGCTGCTTGGTAAAGGAAAACTGGGTAGTTATTCACATGAGATTCCACTATAATCGAAATTAGCTCAAGTGTAAGTTGGTGTTACCACTGTTTGGAAAAAAGTAGCATGAATATCTTGTTGACAGAGAAATAAGAAAGCTCTTTCTGAATGTTAACCAGAACAGAAACCTGCTCTTCCATTGCAATATCCCTAGAAGAGATTGCTTATTCTATTGGAAAAAAAAACCAAACAAAACCCACCACAAAGTTCTGAAGCCATGTGTAGAAAACAGTGAAACCCAACATGCTCCAATCCATATGGGAATGGTCCTGGCTGGGACTGTCAAGCATTTGAGAGCAGCAAAGCACACAGGGAACACATGAAACCTTCCAGAGAGCCTCTGCTCATCAATAGCACAGAAAAACCACAGGAAACTGGGGACAAGTGGTCACATTTTGCCTATTTTTGGCATTCATTCCAGCACACTGGAATACAAAATTTTTCTTCGAAAAGCAGAAGTCAGAGAACTCTACAATGCCTCAAATTAAAAAGAAAATATTAATTTGGCAGAGTCTGAGGAAAAAACTGGTATTACAAGAAGGGACTCTACTTCAAAGTCTTCCCCATGAAGGATTAACAACAAATACACTGTGCAGAAGGATTCTTTCAATAGGATAATTCCAAGACTCTTGATTTAATGATCCAATTTTCCTTTTTTCAAAGTTTGCAGAGGAATGTGTATATTTTATCCTCTGATCTTTTCACTTGTTCAGATCAGTATCTGCAAGTCCTCACAAAAGGGAAACTCTCACTCACAGCTGCTTCATAACTTAAAGGAATAAAATCACAAGACTGTTTCAGCCAGGATGTGCAAAAATGATCCATTTGGAAACTAAACATTAAAGTGTGTGCTAGAGGCACAAAGGAAAACCCAGATCTTCCAATATACAGAAAAAGGTTAGAATTAGGACTTCTCGGGGAGTTTTGACCACGATTAGTTTCCATCTGTCAACTGTATAAACCAACAATTATTTCCTTTTGCTATTACATCAAAAAAAACAAGACATCATGATTTGGCCTACAGCAACATAACCACTGAAAGAATTTTTTGCTGGGGATCAATTTGCATGATAAACTGTTGTTAACAGATACCATCTGTTTTTAAATTTAGTAAAAGGGCCCATATTATACAGCTCATTACAAATATTACTAACTCTTAGACAATGACTCTTGTAAAGTGTATATCGTAGTTAATGAAGTAGAAAGCTTAAACAACAAATCATTTACAAGTTTTTGTACAGTACTTCTAATGGAGGGAGTTTATAATCGTAGAAAGATGTAATCACTTATGTTAAGCAATCCATGGACCTAGTCAATGTAGCACAAACAGCCATTATGCAAAATTATGACATTAAAGGGAAAAAGACTATTGCAGACTTTGCATTTTACACGAGATGCCACACAGGCTAATAACTTTGAAAGAATTAAACAGGTGAGAGCCTTCACTTTAAAAAGAGTATTTTTCCACCAAATATCAAAAGCATATTCAACTTGGCCTGAGATTTGCTGCCCTGAATTAGACCTGACACCAGTAACAAAGGGGATTCTGTAATGGACATGGGCTCTTACAATACAGTGCATTAATGGGCATCATGGTGAACATAATCTGTCAGGAACAGTCACAATAAAGATGTTCTACTGATTAATGTTCCACTAGGCCTGTATTTAATAATTTATATAATTTGTATTAACTTTAAAATTGCCATCGCTACGGTGGGCAAGGAAAAAAACACCACAAACAATTCCATATAATAGTTTTACATGGGAAAACATTATACACTGCAATTAAAAGTGTTAGGTTCATGCAGGCGCAATCCTTCAAGATTTACAGAGATGAATTGTTGTGAAACAAAGCTGCACATTTAAACAATATAATCAGAGAACACTTCTAAGAGATCATAAATACTTTATATATTACATTAATATTGCTGTTTGGTGTAATTGCATTTATATTCTTATAAACTGGGTTTTTAAGTATTACTCCCATAACGATGTAGGCTTCTATAAAATTAACTTAAAATCATGACAGCACGTCTTATAAAAAACGTCCCCATTCATTTTCCTGTATTTGTATCAAGAAAGAGAAACATTACAGTAGTAAAATTGGTCATTCCACATTCATTCACTTAATCCTTGTTTTTATACAAAGAATTAAGCACCCCTTCCCAACGCATTACACAGCGCAGCTCGCGGGTATTGGTCAAGAATATCCTATGCTATCCTATCAGGATGATTAATGAAGGCACCTTTTTCACAGAATGTCAGCCTCTGCCTTTTTAACAACTGACCTTTCATAGAATACTACTGAACTCATAATTCCACTTTTGTTCAGTTTCTTATTAGTGGAGTTAAAATTAATACTTATGGGAATGATGGCTAAGGTGATGCACAGTAAATCTTAGAGCACATCAACCTTCTGCACCAACTACCCAAGGAATAGTACCTGCATTTGTCTAGTTCAATAGCATAAGTATTCTAGTAAAACTCTGTGTCCTTTTAAAAGACAAATTAGGTCAATATTCAACCCTCTTTTCAAGTACAAAGGTGTACATCTGGAGATAGACTTTCAAAGTTCAGATATCCTTGCAAAATAGTTAATGCCTACTGTACAGGGAGGGACTGTGTGTCCTGCTGCACTGTTTGAAGCTTCCAAGAAGAAGAAAACAATACATGGCAGAAAGAAACTGAGAAGCAGCTCAAAATCTGCTGGGTTGTGTTTAGTTACAGGAGAACAACATTAAAAAAAGAGATTAAATCCTCAACAAGAATATTCAGTAATGTAACTGCTATGCCTTATAAAAACGCTGGCATTAACTCTTCTTCCTCAGCTTTATACATTAACAGGAGTATACCCAGAAGCTATCAAGCTCCAGAAGGCTTTCCATCCTGGAAGATATTTTATCATAAAGATGTGAAACTCTTTATTGGCACAGGAAGATCAACACGCACGCTCTGGCAGCACCATATCTGTTGTCAAACACTTAAGACATCACACAACTGCCAGCAATTGTGTTGGGAAACGTGCAATAACATAAGCAAACTGCAGCTTAATTTTCCTCTATGCATTCATTCCCATTCATGTGGAGTCCAGTCACATTCATTATGGGAGAGGGCAGCTGCATTATGGCTAAATATTGGATCCTGCAAACAGAATGGCCAGGGCACTGCTGCAGCCCTTGCAAATCAAAGAGGCCAGGAGGATTTCACCCTCAATGAGCCTTTCTAGAACAAAGCCGGAGGACACTGGAATAGATTTCAGCCTTTCCTTCAAACTCAGTATTTTTCATAAGGTCAGCTGGGTTGTAACTTCACTTTCCCATAACCTGAGACACATGGAAATGCCCAGCTCCCCAGCAGAACAGTTCCTGTAAGGCAACTTCACAAGCTGACCACACTCCACTTTTGGCACAGCCTTCCTGACCCTTTCTCCAGGATGCATTGCACCAGTAAGTACAGCCAGAAAAACAAAAACCACACACACAAAAAAACCTTTTCTGGAATGTATTTTACTCCTACAACAAAAGCAAATGGTATTTTCTGGCTCTTTCAGCACCTAGAAACACTATTGCACTGGGGCAAGGTTTTTCCTTCCAACAAACCATGAAAAATTTTACAACTTTGTAACTGCTGACTGTTCAGAACTTGCATGAGAAAAGAATGATTTCTGAAAAACATATTGAAACCCTGAGTCCCAGCATAACTTTTGAAAGGGGGTTTCAACCAGAACTGCCAAGGAAAGACCACTGTCATCTTCCAGCATCTGCTTACACAGATGAAAAAATAAATGCACAACATTTACCAATGAAGGATAAACTGATTTTAAAAGATTGATTTAAAAAGAACCTGAAAGAGCCTTCAAAGGATGGATGCTTGGTCCAGCCTGGTTCTAAGTCTCACTCTCCAACTCTTCCCTGGGCTCTCAGAAAGTTCTTCAGCAAATCCAGGTGAGAGCTACTGGAGAGCTCCACTGCAACACTTCTTTTGCAATACCAGCCAACCACTGCAGCTTCTCCACTGCACAGCAACAAACAGAATTACTGAAAAGGTCCACTGAAACAGGTTCTTAGTTCTGTTCAAGCGATGATCCCCTCTGTAGGCTGAAATTGAGTTCTGGGATCTGTAGCTATTCAGTAAACTAGGCAGTCATGCTAGCATGAAAGCTTTTTGTTAAGTGACAGAACAGTACTTATAAAAATATTGTAAAAACTTAATTCCTTATTGGTTGAGAAGTTCACTTGAGATGGAGAAGATTCCCAATTGAAGTGCTGGATGAATAAAAAGATATTTCCCAATTAATGTACACATATGTCTTCTGGAGACCAACAAAACCCCAGAGCTTTCAATCCTGCAAGTGCTAATCCTGCTGTTAAGTTGTGTGAGTTAGAGTTAGCTTGGCCATAAATTACCCCAGTTACTCTGGATTTTTTATAGCAAAGTGATAGACCTGGAAGAAAAGTACTGAGTGAAGACAAAGTTAGTGTGTGAATTGACACAAAGAAAAAAAAGTGCTACACAGATGTGTCACAGTTGCTAGTATTATTTTACTATTTCAGCAACACTACTATTCAATAAACTGTAAATATATGCTCATTCTGATAGTTCTGAGATTTCCATAAAACAAAAAATTAAGATGCAGCAAGCTTTTGGAACTAGTGACAGTGAGCTATCTGATAGAGTTCAGAAATGCTAGAGCCACCCTGAAGCAGCCCTTCACTGCCACTCATGTACAAGTCACAAAAATGCCCAAGAAACACACAAAACCAAAGTTTTCAGTCCTAGCAAACTGACTAAAAAGACTAAAAGCAGCAGTTTTGATAGAGCTGTTTTCTACATGCAATTTTGTAGCTTATAAAAGAATTCAAGATTCTAAATCCACATCATGAGGAAGCCAAGTCTGACTCCTCGGGATGTGATCACAGCACTATCAGCAAGCAGAAAGTGTTACCAAGAATGTATACCCAAGCTTCATTATACCTGGGGATTGTTTTCTGGCAATTTGGAATCTTTTTAAGTGTGATTTATCACTGCTTCAGACAAAAGATTCTTTGTTTGCTTTCAAATTACCTGCATGCACTGGAAATCATTTACATCACGAATGGTTTTTTGTTCCTGCATCCTTTTGTTATTGCTATAAGTTCTATGAAAAAGAATTTAAAAGCATATTTCCCAGAACAGCCAGGAAGCACGAGAGAGGCTATCACAACCCTGAGGATATCCTCTGTTTCAGGCTGAAGCATAAATCTTGAAACCCAGAGGATATCTGCATAAATGAGGATCATTTGGACAACTTCAGGGTCGCAGGCAGTATCACCCAGCACACAGAGAATTCCTGACCCACCGGAGCTGAGAGGTGATCCCAACCATGGCCAACAGGAATTGCAACCAACACTGGAGCAGAGTCCAACAGGGATGAGGACCAGACATGTACATGAGCAGAGCTGCAAAAGAAAAGCCTCCTAAGATGCTCAGGTGCAAAAAGCCTTCCAAAGCAAGCAACAAAACCCCCACAAGACCAAGTCCCCCTTGGTTACTTTTCCCTGGTAACATCACTGTTAGAAAGCAAAGAAATCTGACTCAAGGAATTCAAGCAGAGGTGGAAAGTCCAGAGAGTCTGAGGTGCCCTGTGCCAGGGAGAGGTGTCACCCAGACATGGGGTCAGTCTGGACTCCTCAGTTTCAGAGGTATAAACAGAAGACATTTTCTATATTCTTCAGGTGTTCGTGTCAGCATGTAAAATTAGAACAAACTATTTCCAGAAGTGAAGAACGTTCATGAGCTGTGAAGAATGACTATTTCCAAATTATTGAGGTATTACATTTCAAATTGCCTTAATCTAACCTGATTTATATTTATGACCAAGTTTCATACAGTGTTTAAACTTTCAACAACTCCTCCCAAGGCAGATCATTGAACCTGAGGAGTTTAAAAAATAAGGCTGGAAATACTCTCCATCCTGCTTCTCCCTTACGTCCAGGCATCTACTCACCAGGCTGCTAAGTGCAGTTATCCATCACAAGAGGTTTTCTAAATGTATTTTGCTCAGCACAGTTGTAGTTTATGTATTAGTCTACTGTAGCACCATGTACCACAGGAGCTCTAGATTAATGCAGCAGCTACAGAAAACTTGGTGTGCTGCCACAACAGTTTGTACATCAATAACTGCAGCGGCCAGACGTGTTCCCAGGGAGCTGCAAGCTTTGTGCTTGGCACCCACTGATCCACCCAGCAATCCAACAGCCACTCTGCCAGGGAAAGCTGTGACAGAACCCCTTCAACTTTTAGGAATATTTAGACATTTCCTACTGAGGCACGGAGGGCTACAAAAGCAGCTGTCTGGGTAAAGGGGACTTGTATGGTGCTTCAGTGAGAGTGATTTTAGTGGCAGAGGTGGGTTGGGGCAAGATGGAATTAAGCAGCTTGCTTTTATCTGTTTGAAAAGGACTTGGGAACCATTCAGGTGTCACAGTGGGGAAGCTGCCCCTGTGGAACAGGCTCTGCAGCACCTAAACCACAGCCCCTGTGCTGCATCTTTGCAGTGCACGTAACAAATCAACTGGAAAAAATGAACTCATTGTCCAGACTCCATGGCAAAAATCAAACCTGTGGAATCCAAAGTTCCTGGGAGGCAGCCAGTCCAGTCACTTGCTTCTTCACAGGTGACAAGAACCATACCTAGCTGTCTAGTAGCAGTTCAGTGAACGTAGCAGCAATGAGAGGCTCTGGATGTTTTCTTTCCAGCTCCAGAGAGGCTTTCCAGCAGGAGCAGAAAGGACCATTTCTGCAGCTAAATCCAAGATGCAAAGCCTTGTCCCAGGAGACAAGCTGCCCCAAGCTTGGCCATGCTTTGCCAGCATCTCCCAGGTGAGATAACTGTGAGCATTCCACACCAGCGTGGGTGCTACATGCACCTGCATCAGTGCCCACAGAACTCAATTCTATACAAATTTAGACTTTTCCTAATAGACATTTAAATAAATCAGACATAGATTTACCCATCAGAAAGACACAGGGTTCTTAGGAACAGCTCTGCAGCCAGAAATCCTGACAGCAAATGATAAAACCAGAAGCTTGAGACCCAAGATCTGGGAGAGCCAGGAGTTCCCCAGTGCAACCTTCAGCTGATGGGGCACCAGCTACTGCACAGCACCCACTGCTCCATCCTGGGGCCAGGAACTTTGCACCACTGACCAGGATTTTTCTCATTTTTCATCAGACTCTTACAAGATGCAATATGGAAACCAGTATTAAATGTTTAATGCGATCAGCAATTCACAATTATTTCCTAAGTGTCTTTTCCTGGATAACTTTTTCCACTGCATGATCTTAGTGAGGAGATAATAGGGGAAGCTGCTTTTGAATAAGTTTTACATTTCCCTTGCTCGACTCTAATATAACAATGCCACCATTATTAATATTTTTCCTCCACAAAACAGCACTAGCCTTCCAAAGAAAAAGTCCTTGACCAAAATATCAGAGGATATTAAACTGAGAAGTGATCTACTGATGCAAATCATTAAATCTATTTGCATTTGCTTACTGAACCCTAACACAGAAATTAAACTACATAGTGTGGGAAAAAGAGCTGGTTTTGCATGGTTAAAAGGAGACATCTTGGAAGATCCAAGCTCGATGTCATTAATTTTCCTTCTTCCCCTCATTAACAAGTAAAATGTTTTCACTGCTTGAAAAGTTTTAATAAATAGGAAAAAGCAGGGCAGCTGACATAAGTTTTTAATGTAATATACAAGAGCTTTTAATATTTTTACATATATTAATGTAAAAGCTAAAAATAAATGTTAAAAGGTTACATTTGTGAAGAAAGAAAAATGGCATTTACAGCTACAGGATAAGGTTTCCCAATTTAACACTTTCTCCTCTGGTTGTGAAGCTCATTTGCCATTTCAGTGCCAAGGTGAGCCATGGGACTTAGGGACACAGCCACCTGCACCTCAGGGTCATTTCTGGGCTTTGTCCTACCAAGCCTTAAATTCTCTTTAAAGAGGGAATTAAGGGAGGCATTTGAAGAACAGCTGTGATTAGCACTAGCACAGGTACCATGGGATCTTTGAGAGTTTTCCTGCAAATGCAAGAACCCAAAGCAGCAAGCAGTGACCAGCAGCTGCCACCTCCAGCTGGGAAAAGCCCCCCCAAAAATCCTGGCACCTCTCAAACACTGCACAGGGCTCTGAGCACAGCACTTGTACAACCAGGCAGCACTAACAGGTTCTGTAACTCAGTCTCTCACTTCTGGAGAACTGCAAGAAGGGTTCAAGATGGGCACCTGTACTTCTACCCCTCTGTCTAACTTCAGAACAGCCCTGGGGCTTTAAATTACCCTGGGCATTATCTGTTCACATTGCTAGACTTTTTCTGGAGGACTAGAAAAGCCTGAGAAGAAACCAGCAGATATGATGCCATACTGAACACTTGAAGAATACCCACTAACTCTGACAGATAACAGAAACATAGTCCATGTCATCACGCAGCCCTTTTTCCAGCTTTACAGCAGGGATTTACTATGGAAAAATGCTCCCCTGCATTAATCTACCTCTGGCAGGAGAAGTGGAAAGGTTCCACTCATGGCCTGAATCACAGAAGAGTTAAAAGATCCACCAGGCATCCTGTCTGTGGCACAGTATAGGGCAGGGTGTCAGGAAAAGATTTATTTTACTTAGAAATTTCTAGAAGAGATTATTCTGCCCAGACAAATTCTCACACTTCTCAGCAAAATTATTTTTCATTGCTATTACAGCTCTACATCTTCTGCACTAGAAATAAACCCATCATATTTGTGGTATTTTCAAGTGGGTGTCTGCAGAAGTTATATTATCTAATACACTTTGTTGTTATTTTTGCCATTTTAAAATATCATCACTGGAAAAGGCTCTCTCTGGGATGTTGGAACATTTCCTGCTTTAGAAGCCTTGACCAAGCAGCAAGGTTGGCAAACACACACCAGGCAAAGCTCTTTGCTCTTCTGCACACCATCTTCTACCATTTTGAACTGGCATTAATTATAACATGAAAGCTTTTAAACCATCAAGTTATTACCATAAATAGTTGTCCAATAGAAATATAGGGGAGGGTTTAATTTTTTATTTTTATTATTTTTTTACATAGACTCCTCAAAGGTTTCTCTAGTCAGATTTATGGACACAAACACAACTGAAGACTGCAGAAAACACTCCTGAATCTTGTACCATCCCCTTTGACAGTAGAATACACAGGCAGCAGTGCTGTCAGGAAAAATAACATAGCATAAATGCTATATAAAGGAGAGTATTGATTCCAGTGGAGTTGCCTGAGATTCAGTTCAGTTTAAGGAACAGAGGGATATGGGTTTTGGCAATCATGCAAAACAAAGTTCACCATCCACACCTGACAGTAAAATTCATCCTTCAAACCCTTCCTAAAAACATCTGGAACTTTGTATTTGAGCTGTGCTACATGCAAGGCTTTGACAAAGTCTGAACTTTCTACATGGTTTTGCAGGTCTTGAGAAAAGAGGGGTTTTTTTTAGTTTTTTGAAACACTATTTCCAACATTTTCTTGCCTTCATGCAGCATAAACAGTGTGTAGCACCACCACAAGAAACTATGAAAAAACCTAGCCCAGTTTATTTTTAATAAAAGAAGGACTATGCTATATAATAACTCTTCCTGCCACATCCATTGAATCTGCTGAAATAAAGATTGATGCCTGGATATTTGTAGACACTACTACCAGAGAAGGTAATATTTCTTTTTTTTTCTTAAAAAAAAGATACACCACCTTCCTGGAATTTTGAAATAATCTGAAGTAACCACCATCATCTTCCTACCAAGGAATCTGCATGCAGTGTTCAAGACAATTGGCAGAAAACTCACTGAGACTTGCAAACACTCAGTGCCACAAGTTAACATACATTTAGAAATGGAAAGCTCAGACAAAGATGTGTAAGACTTTGACCTTCTCCTCTGGGGACTGTTCTTCACAAGCACCCACAAAATGCTTTCCCTTTACCCATCAATTAATAAATCCCAACTGGGAAGGGCTGAAGCAGAAGCAGCACAGAGCCCCCCCTCACTCCCACAGCCTGACCACATTTTCAGGGGAAATAATGTCCAAAATCCTGTGTGGGTTTTGCCCCAGGTGCTGAGCAAGCATCACCCCAGAAAGAGCTGGAATCCCTGAGCCAAAGCAGCACTGGGAAGCTTTTGGGAAGGTCCTAGAGGAGCAGGGAACATGAGGAGCAGGACTCAGGGCACTCATGAAATGCAGACTGTACCTCAAACCTCATCTCCTGATCTTAACACCCACAAAAAAGCCACCTAATGAACCATTTTCCAGTCACTGTAGGCAGTAATTAAATACACTGAACTACATAAAAGGGCCATGTAAGACATCCTGTGATCATAAGTGGCTGGTTACAGTCTGTGCAAGAGCTCTGGAAAGTGCACAGAGGGGGTTCTGACATCTTCCCTCTGGGAGGACTATGACCTTAACAGAGAATAAACAATGCTGCAGTACCAGTTAGGAAAACCAACCAAAGAGTAGTAATAGTTTTCCAAAAACTGCAGATGTTTAATTATTTTTTTGTAAGGTCTACAAACTGCACACGTGCCACAGGATAACTCCACAGGGACAGGGGTCTTGGTCTTTGAAATAATTAGCAGTACAGCTTTACTTAGAGAAGAATAACGGTTGTAAATACAGTTGCTCCTCTTTAACAACAAAAACATCAGGCTGTGCAGGAGCAGAACCCAGTGCCTTGGTTCCACCAGGTACTTTCCACCACATCTTTCCTCAAGAAACAACCTGGAGTCTGGAGTACCAACAGCTTCAGTCTCCAGCAGGTCTCTGGGTCATCTTTTCCCTCTCCCCAGCTCTGCACTTAAAATTATCCCAAAGCCATTAACTTCTCTACTCCAAACGTGTACTCTGTGTCCTTTATGTTTTATCCTACACCATTTTAATTATGAAGTCTCTGCTGTCACACAATAATGTGAAGGAAGAACTGAGCAGGGAAGAGTGGCACCTCTTCCAGGCTACATTGCCAAGACCCTTCTATTCACACAAGTCCCATCAGATGCTCATGGTGAGACAGAAGTCTATTCAAAGCAGCAGAGCAGTCACATACCTACCTCCTTCACTTGGCTTTTAGTGTGCCCCTGAGCTCCACTAAGTTCCTCAGCCTTGGCTGATGCTTATTGGAAAAATAGGAGGAGTGGCACAATCCCAAATGCCTCCCACTTGTGGCATCAAAGTGAGATATCACTCACAGTAAATTTTACAGTATGAGGAATGAAACAGTTAGCAAAGTTGACATTTAAACCATCATCACTGGCTATGATTAAACACCTCAGAGATGAACAGAGGGGTTCACACCTCTCCAAGTTATTGTTCTAGGCTCTTATCAGACTCAGCTGCATCCGCTGTGTTTGCACACACTTGAGATTTTCTTTGCATCTGTAATGGCTGGAAACCTGTTTAAACTGAGATTCTGCAGAGTTTCTGATAAAGTTAAACTGGCAGAGAGAGATTGACTGAAACCCTGGCAAACTTCTTGAGCTGAAGATTCACCCCTAAAAGGTTTAGGCAGATTAATAAGAGAAGAATGGCCAAACTGGCTCCTTGTTCCTCCTCCTCTGATCTCCTAGTCAGGCACAGGGAAAAGAAACAGTGTAAAGAAAATTACAAATAACCTGCAAGAAACAGAGAGCAGATAGGATCACACTGCTTCCAAAAAAATCCTTCTTTTCAAAATATAAAGGGAAGCCTGGGGTACCCCTTCACCACCAGGAAAATGCACATTTTGACCCATCAAGGAATCATAAACCAAGTCAGGCTGCCCAATCTCACTTCTCATAAAAGGTACATGAAACACCTACAACTTCTGAGGTCTCTCAAACTGCAGTTTGCACCCAAATACCCCCAGTTCCCTGGGTCTATCTACAGAGGGCCAGATGACCAGCAGAAACCATTGTAGTTAACATTCAATAAATTAAAACTTTGACCCTAATGTTTAGCTGCAAATCAAAGTATATAATTATGATATGTAGGAAATTATTTTATGCATATGTACACAAGTATTTAGCAAGGGTGAATAAAAACTCCTCTTCCTCAAACAGAAACCCTTACCCTGTGCCATGCCTCCACTTTTAAACTCTGCAGCTTCACAAGGGGCAGAATAACCTCAGGTTATTACAATTAGTTTCATCTCATTAATAGATCAATTTCTTTCAAGCATACTGAAAACTGAATTTTACTTTGTTGCTTCTCCTTTTATACTACATTATAGCCTGTGCTCTTAAGTTTTAAGGAGAGCCATCACAGAATAGGCTGTAATCTCAGGTGATTAATTGCACAGCATTTTACAAGCTGTAAAATAGAGCAAGATCTCCACAAACCGATTATGCCATTAACCAGGCACACTTATCAGACTTTTCTACAACTACCAGGCTTGTCTGACCGATTGCGAGTCTTAAGTATTTATATATTTCAAAGGTTTACTTATTTTTGTTGTTAAAACCCCCTAAAAATCCATATTGATTGCTACATGCAATTCTACATGAGAAGTCCCAAGCACAGCAGAGCAGAATACCAATATTTACTACAGGGCTTCTGCTCATTATGGTTCCCTCTGACAGGGCCCCATTAAAATCAATTTTTACGTTTCTCATGGTTTGGGGTTTTTCTACTCAGTGTTTTTACCATAGTGTTTATTAGCCAGTTAGGAGAGGCACAGGGTGCTGTTTGGGTTTTATTTTATTCTGTTGAAAATAACAAGGCTCGATTAAACAGCTCTTCACTAGCTATGAGTAGAAGAGATTCCATGTTGTACTTCAGCACATTTACAGATGGCTTTAAAATGTCTAGAACTTTGTAATCAGTAAAGACAAAAGCAAGTCTCACCTTTCACCTCTTTTCCAGATGGAAATTTTTGAAGTAATTGTAAGAATATTCTGCTTACCATTAACTTCTGAACCACCCTCGAGTACTGTTCAATCATTAATATAACAATTTTTGCATATAACTTATCAGATGGCATGATTTAAGTGGTACCAAGATGCCACTAAAGCCTCAACACTTCTGGGAGGCCAGGAAATGAGCTCACCAGTGAGAAAAATCAAATGAGGACCAGATAAAAACTGAAGAACCCAGGAAAGGCTCTCGATTGCCTGATGCCTGCCTAAAGAACACCATCTCGAGATCCTCCTTCAACCAGCCAGCCTGCTCACATTACACATGAGCACATGGTCCTTCCAAAGGGGGAAAAACCCTGCCTTGCAGCACTGCCACCTCCAGAAGGGGAACAACCCACTGCCTGTGGCAGCATCTTTCACTTGAGCATCTTTCACCTGTGCATCTTTCACTTGTGCAGCAACGAGCGAGTAACAAAGGATGAGACTTCTTAGGAAAGATCTACAAAATTTACTAAGCATGTAAAGAGGTCTTACTCCTCAGTGACAGATTCACATGGCCAAAACCAGGGGTTGGGATTTACTTTCCAAACCTGTGTTAAAAGTGCCTTTATTTCCTAACATTTCTTTGCCATCATTACCGATGCAGCAAGCACCGTGTGCCCAGCACGGCTCATAAAAACAAGTACTCATAGTCATGTCTTGGCTCCTCCAGGCAATCTCTTCCCTCTACCACATCCACAAACATAAGATCAATAGGACATGAACTCACCCACTTGGCAGAACGCTCATTTTTGGAAGTTTTATTTCATGTAAGCCCATTTCACACCCAGATATCTGCAGCTTTCCCACGGGGCTGAGCAGAACCACGCGCTTCTCCTTGCACTGAGATTCCCCTCCTTTGGAAGTCACCTGAGCAGGAAAACAGAACTCACTTTAAATGCATGTGTTTTCACCAAGGAACATTCATCTCAAGATATTTTGAGTAGGTTTCAAAAGTTGTTTGCTTGGTTTTTTTTTTTTAAAGGAAGAAAACAGTGTATATCAAGTTTCCCCAGCTATGGCTTTTACTTTCAAGACTCCGACTTAAAATGTTCATTCCTAAGAAGTCAGCATTTAAATCAAAGTTTCAGAACCCACATTAACGTTAGCAGAAGAGTGACCTTTGAAAAAAAAGTCAAGTAATAGCAGTTTCATGGTTGGTTTCTCAGCTAACATGCAATGCGTTTTGACATTGATTTCAAAAGGATTATTGTGACAACAAAGTATATTCACTGCTTTACAGCAGCAGTGTTATGCAAATAACTGCTGGGACACAAATAGAGGATGTCTGCTGGAAAAATATATGAAAAAAATCAATCATTCCTTAGGAAAAGAAGCATTTTTTATTCCCATTGTTACTAGCCTGGTTTTATGATTACTGATAGGACAGAGTTGAACCAGATGCCAAGCATTTCTCAATATTATACAAGACCAACAATAACATATTGTCAAATTCATCTGGGCTTAAAAACCCAGTCTGAACCAGGAGATGCTGGAGCAGCATTTACAGTTTGGTTTGTACAGGCATTAGGAAACCAAGGAGAACACCACAAGTATGTCCCCTGCAGTCACCCAGGCACCAAGCCAGGGCTGCAGGTCACATCCCCACCTGTGACACCCATGGGCCCCTGCAGCAAAGGGGATGATGCTGAAAGCCTGAGAAGCACTGGATGAAATGCAGGAGTGTTTAAGCAGTGGGGAAACTGATAGAGGAGCACAAGGACAGACTAGGGGTGCATCAGAGACAGGAAAATGGACAGGACAGTTACAGCTGGCCACTGCTTACACCTATGCAATATTTTTTTTTTTTTTTAAATTTAAGCCCCATTATTAAGTGCTATGTAATGAAGTCAAACGTGTGATTAACATAATCCATGTGAAGAGAGAAAAAAAAATAAAAAAAATTCTGTCCACTAGAGCAGAAGCAAACTGCAACCTCAGTTTCAGGCAGCACTTCCACAATCCAGCTCTGCAGTGTGCCAGGCTTGAAGAGCTGCCCCTTCCTACTCATCCATACAGCCCGACTGCTGGCCAAAACAGCTTTCTGATAGATAAGCAAATGTTTGCTAGTGCTACAGTGAAACCCTCCTTTTCAACCAGGTTTTTCCTCAATTCCTGCTACTTCCTCAAGGAGAAAACTTGGGTGAACTTTTTATTTTTAGCAGAGGACCTGGGTGAGCTTTTGCAGCAGCAGCACCTCACTGCAGAAGCCTTAGTAAAAAAGCAGCATCAAAGTTTACATATGTGGATAACCAGTATACATTCTTCATGGTTATTTGGTTGACAGCCCCAAAATAGATGCACTGAAGCTCACACCATGTACTTCATGAATATAACAATTTAGTGGTAAGAGGACAGCTTTTTCATTACAACAAAACACAGGATGCAGTGAGTAACAAAACTATAAATAAGCCTGGGAGTTCACACCAAGTTGAACTAAGCTGTATAGATGAAAACCTTGAGTGAGTACAACCAGCATTTTCAGTCTTGTTTATCATATGCATTGGGCAGCAATATTAAAAGGTTTATTTTTATAAAAGCATGGAACTGCACAACATACACCCACATCCACCCGTGGCTGGGAGATGAAGGTCACTGTGCAGATGCCCAGACGCTCAGGTGCCTTTTCACCCCTTACCTGCAGCTGAAATGAGCCAGAAAAGAAGGAGGGCACAAAACACTCCTGAAGGCACTATTTGAGAATAAAGCAAAACTTTATTCAAGATTTAAATTGCAGCAGCTTTTTAGCTGCAGATACAATCAGCCTCTAAGGCTGACCCGCTGAAATCAGCAAATGAGACATCACAGGAGCAGACTGCTGCTGAAATCCAGCTCCTGCCCACATCCTTCCAGTAAAGGCACAATTTGCTCAGCACCATCGTCCCCACAGTGCCCTTGCTGAAGCTGTGAGAACCAGAACTGAGTGGCAGTTTACAGCAAAATATCTAATAAACACAAGCAAGCTGCCTTCTGCCTTTTTACTCCAGCTTATGTACATGAATAATTTGAGGCATTTTCATCAAGGACTTCATGAGCCCCACTTTAATTCTCCTTTTCCAGTTTTAAGATTTACAAATTTGTGCCAAAATCTGTCAAAAATTCAAAACTTATTTGGTAGGAAAGACAGGAGCTGTAGAGAGGAAACTTCTCCTGCCATCCCCTGGAGTCTCACTACAGCAATAATAGGTGCAATGCCAGGCTGGATCTCACCACACCACTAAACCCTCCATGGAAACCTGGAAGAGCTGTTAAACAGATGATTATCAAGAGGTTTTCACAGTGAAGGATTTATCAGTAAGAATATTGCCATGATTTATGGGTTAATCTCTCCAGAGGAGCCCCATTTTCCAGGCATGTTCTTGTGACTTGAACAGCATGTGCCTGGGTGCCACCACCTTCCTCCAAAGGGTGAAGGTCCCTAAATCACACAGCAACTCCACTGAACACCCCCAGGAAACAGAAGTGCCACTCACACTGCTCTCCTAGGGCTCTGATGCTAAGGATGCAAAGCAGCAGGAACTTTTACCTCCTAAACAAGGTGCTGGGACCCAAAGAGCCAACATGAGCTTGCCAACTTGTATCCACAGATCTTACACTTCCATCTTCCATCATTCAGTTTCACAGACCAGGTTTTCAGTACTAGAACATGCCTCCTATTTGATGTTTTTATTGAAATCTGCACTAATGGCCTTTGCCATTACTAAATCAGAATTATTTACCATGTTCTACTGCTCTAACCCCCCCCCCCCCAAATTCCACTGTAGTCTGGTTTGACATTCTAGAATCCAACTCATCTCCATAAAGGGCAATGGATAAATAATGAAACACAAAGAAATTCTGAGGATCAACAAGGTTCAAAAAAATCCACAAAGTGTTTCCATGCATGGTGTTCTCCCCAGGGGCCTGTGTTTTCCAGAAGACAAGAGAGCAAACCTCATGGCATTTCCTGCACCCCAGCACCATGTCCCAGAGCCCTGCAGTCCCAGAGCCCTGGCACTGCTCAGGGGAAAGAATTCAAAGCATCTTCGTCAGCATTGCTTTCCAATTGTTCCTCTCTTCTCCTCTTACAGTGCTAAAACCCTTGACCCTGCAGATTTCCACTGGAAAAAAAGAAAAAAAAAAGGAACAGTGCTGCCTGCAGATGTGTTTGCACCCACCAGAAGTGTTCAGCCCCTCAAGATATCAGAAATTGTCTTAAACCAAGTTCTGCCTGAAGGCTGCAGTCAAAGAGACCAAAAATCCCAGCTTTTCACGTTTTCCCCTCAGTATTATTGAGCCCCTGAGTCGTTCCCATCAGGAAGGAGCCTGAGCCCTATCTCTGATGGATCTCCCTCTACACGTTTTTCTATTTCCTTCACTCTGCTTTGCCAACAATACAAACCCACCATGCTGTATGAAAACATTAATGATAATCCTCTCTGCCACCACCAGCATCTGATTTAACAGGGGATTTCCATTAGGCTACAGCATGTGGCTGAACTTCAAATGGAAGTCCTCATGACTTTTTTTTTACTTGAATATTTTCTGAGAATCAAGGCAAAAATAACATTCAACCACTAAACCTAATGTGTCCTCACATTCTGCAATTATTTTTTTAAACCAAGGGAGTGCATTAATCAGTGAGATGACACAGTTGCCTCCAAGAAATTGCTCTCTTGTTCCTTTCAGATAAGTGTTAATCTTTGTGTACATGCAACCAACAGGATAAAGCTGCATTACAATCCTTCCTCTGTTTCACCTGCCATTCCTCAAACCCAGAAATTGCTATATTTCTACCACTTCTAGACTAATCAGCACTGCACACTTGAAAATTCTCAGTTCTTCAATGCCACAAAAGTTACTGGGTTTTAAAAGTCAGGAGCCCAACCAGATGCACTGAGGTTTCCCCAGCAATCTTATCCCAGTGTTGGGCTTAGGATCTAACTACACACTGGCTTCAAAAGCTAAAAAGAACTGGCAGTCTGTCTGGGAGGATCCCAAATAGGACAAATCCAAGTGATTATCAGCTGTAAAAGCTGAGTTTCTAGATGTATTTATCCAATAAAATAAGCACAGTTTGAGGGCAATGTCACCTCGAGTGCCCAGCCCACCAAGGTGCAAAGTGCCAACTCATTTACTTCCTATTCCTCACAAATACATCCTCAGGACCCATCACTCCAGTGTTCTGACACACTTGCACTAGTGTAGGAGCTGTAATTCTCAGGCAGCTGCCCTGTTTCTGATGCCATATAACATCAGGGACTTGCCAAAAAGCAATACCAGGAATTTGTGGGGTTTGAGGGGATGATCAATAAATGCCAGGGAACTTGCTTCTTCATCGTAATTACAGGGAAGAAATACCAGTCCTGAACTCTCTAAGTGTCCTCCTTTTGAGTATCAAACCTGCTTGTTATTGATTCAAGTTTTGAATTAAAATTCAATGAAAGCTTGAAATATTGGATTTAAATTTAAGGGGGATACTTCACAGGTACCTGGACTGGTTTGCCAATTTGCTCCTTCATTTCAGCCATTCCTCCCAATCCAGTGAGTTTACATCCTTCTCATAACAAAACCCTTATAAAACCCAATCAGCATTATTTGTCAATGCAAACCCAGCCGGGAACCATCACCAGAAAGAAGAAGTTTGATGTGTCCATCTCCCATCCACAGCAGCAAGAACAGTCACCAACATCTCCTCTTACACCCTCCTAAGGACAACTGCATGAAATTATGACTTAGAAACTCAGTCCCCAATGCTGTTTGCAAAATGTTGCTGCAAAAAAATTGCAGAAAGCTCCTGCCAGCCCTCCTGGGGCTGCAGGGATGAATAAGGAGGAGATGAGTAAGGATGAATGAGGAGGTTGACCACAGCCCCGGGTTTGGCACATGCCAGGGATCCGCTCATCCAAGGCTTTCATTAAATTATAGTTCTCTCAACATCTCCTTACTAGCTTAAGGCTTCCTGTATTTGTTTTACTGGTTTCTGCATGTTTAAAAGGAAACAATCCATTGTATGGTAAAAACACAGCCAAAGATATAAATAGTAAAGGTAACACATTTGTGTACATACACTTCAGCATGGAGAGTAATTTTCCAGCCTTATGCAGCTTCTCTCAGCTGGGAAAGTAATTTCTCCTGTGTTCTAAAACAGAGAAAAACTTAAAGGTTGGGGAAAAAACCCCACAGAATGCATGCAGACCACATGCAATCAGAACACAAGTGTAAAGGCCTCCTCTCTTGTAATTATGTTGATCATCTCTTGTTTCACCTTCCAAATGAAGAGTGGCTGCTACAGAGGAGCAAAAGAAAGTGTGTACTACAAATAATTTCAGTGGGGGAAGAAAGAAGGGAAAATTAAAAAGAATTCTCACACCCAGAAATACTTTAATGCACTGGAATAAAAATTATACAAAGAAACATTTAACTCAGCCTTTTTGCTTCCTATGAAGTGTTTGCTTTCTTTCAAAGATAAAATACAAACTTTTCCAAAAGCTGCTTCCTACTCTTGGAAGAGTGCAAAGGTTTCCAACTGACCATGCTGGAGCAAACTCTAATGCTGCAAGGATGCCTTGATCAAACAGATCCCTATAGGTTTGGTACCTTATTCTGGACAAGGGAACCCATTAAAGAAGTGTCTGTAAGGCAGGGCTAAGCTTCTCCTGGTCTAACAGAACGAGAGGAGGCTGCTGCTGCCCCCTGCACCACACACTCACAGGGCAGTCCTGCCAGCATCTCATTACAGATGATCATTTCAGACCAAGTAACATTCATTTTCTGTATCAGAACTTGGACATCCCACACAGCATCCTTCAAACATACGGAAATAGGTTAATCCAACAAAAGCTGAGCACCTTCCAGTTTTTAAATTCAGGCAAAAGTTAAATTTTGAGGAAGGAAAAAAGGTGCTACATTTGTTGTTCAAATTCAAGGAGAAAGTCTTGAAATAAAACTGCCACAATGGTAGCTAATCAGATTTAATTTTGTCAATATAATCTGCTGCAACAGATTAAACAACATTTAAAATTACCCTTGATGCTATAAAAACCCAGTCCTGCATCAGGCTCTTGTGAACTAGATGAACACCCACCTGGACATCAGCCACTTCTTCCCCCCCATACACCCCACAATAACTCTGTACTTCATCTTTTTCTTCCTATTCCATCCTAAGCAAACTTTTAGCTTGCAGAATAAAGCACCATAGATCAGCTCCAGATAGATTTGTCCTTGCTGCAGGAGTGACAACCATCCCTACAGCTGAACAACAGGACGGTGACCCAGAGAAGGCTTTTAAGAAAAAGCAGCACTGAAATGTACTGCAGTATCCCACTAATATCTATCTCTGAGGCTCCTCCAAGTAAATCTCACCCTGGTGAAGCCAAAACTGTAACTTCAGAGGGTGAGAAAACACAACCTGCTCATTTCCTGGCCAGGGGAGGTCTGGAAAGGAAATGTCAGACACACTGTGAGCAAATCCAGGCTCAGTTTGGGGTGATGCAACAATTTCTTTACCTTCCAAAGAAGGAATCTCACCAAAAACATGAAAGAGTCAAACTGCTTATTTTAAACACATGCCAGCCACCAAAAATCAGCTCCCACCTTCACTTCCCAGCAGATCCACTCCAGAGAAGCCCCTGCCAGCCCAGCAGGATGGATCCATTCCACACCCAGAGAGCACCATCTCCTCTCCACGGCATTTTTAAAAGCATTCAACAAGAGCAAACACATTTATTAAACAATCAAGGAAACAACAGCAAGTTTGTCATCTCGTTGTATTATACCACTAATCCTCTTTGGATGGCAATCAAAAGACCCTGAAATGCCAAGCTAGAAAAGTCTCTTTCCAAGCAGTGGTAGCCTCTGGCTCTTTGGCTAAGTCTTCAGTCTCTTGCTTTGGCAGAGAGGAGTAATCCTGAGCTGTGAAACAGGGAATTCCCAGCACACTCACAGGGCTACCTCAGCCTTCTCTATTCTACCTAAACGACGGTATTTTAATTGTTACAAAACTTTTTCTCCTTAAGAAGAGGCAGGTATGTTATTACTACTGCATTCAAGAAACATTTTCCTACTTCATCTGTTGCCCATGTGCCAAGCTGTGATTTGAGACACTCATAGCAGCAGATACTTAAACACAAGACCTCAGTGGACTGTTTAAACAGGAATTCAAATACACTATTTCTTCCAATACCTCTCCAAAGCCAAATAAACATGTTTTCTATCTTCCCCCAGCTCCTAATTGCATAGAAAACTTAAATGCTATCCCAATGCAGCAGCCACTGCTGTGGCCACAGAACAGTCTAAACCACACACTCTGAACAATATTTGTCATCTTTTTGTATCATTAGCATGAAGGTAAAATTAAGATTTCTTGTTTGAAACATCGGGCTGTCTAGAAATAACATGATTCATTGGAGGAGAACTGGACAAAAAAAGAAGTGGCAAGAACAGGAAAAATAGCCAGGACTGTGCTATTTCTGTAATAATCACAGCACCAGTACAAAGACAGAAGTCACAACTGTATATTCCTTGCTGGGAAGAAGTATCTGGAAGATCTTACTGTAGTGGTGACCCACAGATGGATCAATATTTAGCCTGGCAAGGATACTCCAGAAGATTCAATCAGAAGCATTGTGCAAGGTGCTACAAACCAATGCTGTACTTCCTGCAATTGTTCACTGTTTTAATAATCATACGGAATAAAAAAATAACATTTAAGCAATCTGCTGCCAAACAATTAAAGAAACAAATATTCTGCTCAAAAAAAAAAACAACAAAAAAACCCAAACCAACTCAAGATACAGCCAACTTCTACTCCTTAATTGATTTGAACCATTGAAGTTCTTGCTATAGGGTCTGTACAATTTTAGCAGGAGGAGGTCACACTCTGTGGCACTGAGAAATACAACATCTAAGTGCCCAAATCCCCTCCTGATGTGTGTGGATGCAGCCAAGCCCCCAGCACCACCTCTACAGGGTATAACTGCCCATGGAAACACACAGCACCTACTCCAACACAAGGAGATGAGAGGAAAGTTTAATCAAATGAGACCCAGATCAGGGGAACTCAAAATCGGCTAAAAATGACAAAAATCTAGCAGAAGAATGACTTTAATATTAGGCAACATTTCAAATTTTTATCACCTAAATCCACAAAATTCTCAATCTGCTCCTTCTTGCATTCTCTGCAGAGCTGAAGTCAGGAGCAGCTAAATAAAAGATAATGCAACTAGGCATAACACAATAAAAGATATTACCTCCACAATGCATTATTGCTGCCAATTATAAGAATCACTTCAACTTAATTTCAAAGGCACAATCACCCTCAACTGTAACAGTCTCTTTTTTAAATTTCAAACAGTATTACATTAAGGCAATAACTCACCTTCCAGCTATAATATCAGTCTCCCTTATTGCAAAAATACATTTCATAAATACTTCTCATTGACAAGTCAAGCTAATTCAGGTTAATTTTATTGTATTTTGGTGCTATCTTGCATTTGTGTGCAATTACCTTTATCATTTTATTGCTGTGCCAGAAAGTAATCAGAACAATTATTTGAAAAAGGAGGTGTATAAATTCTAAATCACACTTGCTGGCATTTTTGATAAAATAGCAGCTTTATCTCAGAAAGTGGCAGGGACATCAGATAAATCATGCATCAGTCAAGTGTAGCTGACCCCCAAGTGCATTGCACAATATCAGGAGTGCTTCAAAAGAAACTTTCCTATATAATCCATCATTCTTTATAATACCAAAATAGCTATACCTGAAGAGCAGGAGCTAGAGAATAATAATATAAATCTAAGCAATATGAACAAAACCATTAATAGTGCTCCTTTCCTGGCTGAAGGAGAGTCAGGAATCTGAATTGTGTTCAAGGGAAGAATTTCATTGAAATTTTTAAAATGAGTAGAACAGGTTTAAACAAATGAAGCAGCAAGTTGTGCCTTAACAATTCACTAAAAAAACCAAATACATCTACAGGAAAAGAAATGCACATAAGAGACAGGTGTCAGAAAGACTCATACAGCAATGTAAGATATTAGTCCTGGCATACACATCTGAATTTTCCTATTGTTATCAATCTCTTTTATTCAGGACAGCTTGGACAAGCATTTCACTGCATTAACAGAGAGCAAAGCACTGCAGTTAGAACAAGGAGCTGGTTACTAACTTTAAACTCACTAACTACAGAAAAAAAAAAAAAAAAAAGAACCACAAAACCCAGAGAGGAAGAGCATTACCTTTAGAACTAAATTTTTTGTGCAATAGAAAAATTGGCACAGAAACACCACAAACCCAAAACCCTCCCAACTCCAGTGACATTTGCTACATGCTGGCACACAGCCACATTTCAGCCCCCTCCCCACAAACCCAACATCCAGTTTTGGCCACTGCAACAGGGATGGAGACCCAGGGATGGAGACCCAGGGATGGAGACCCAGGGATGGAGACCCAGGGATGCACACCCAGGGATGCACACCCAGGGATGCACACCCAGGGATGCACACCCAGGGATGCACACCCAGATGGCAGATGGGGCTGCAGGAGCTCACATTTTATCAAAAAGGAGAAACTCCCCCAAACAGCTACTACTGCACCTTTCAACTAGAAGTGAGGAGGAGAGAAATAGAAAGGTTAGATAACAAATTATTACTTTTGTGTTGCTTGGCAGCTGTATCACACCTGGCTCTGAGTGTGAGGGGACCATGACTGTGCCTTCCATGCCTGGCTGTGAAGATAACCAAATATTTCTCTGCCACCTTTCTGGCTAAAAGATGTTTGCAACAGGAAGATGCATAAATATACACCAAAGAGATGATTAATAGAAAAAGTGAATAAAAGAACCCTTATTTTCCTGAATTTCATCCTGAACTACTCAATTTCAAAAAGAACAATTTTATTTTGTGGAAAAGAAAAAGAAAGTCTCCCGCAGAGGGGTGGAAGACAGAAAATGCCACCCTGCTGCATGCCACATTGTATTATGTAAAGCAGCTGAAAACCACAAGAGATGCCACTGTTAAGACATTTTTAACAGGGGAAGAAGCTGCCAGCAGGATGGTTAGATTTGCAAGTTTGATTGTACTAAAAATACTCTCCTAGAGGAGCATTAATAATGTCACAAAAACAGATATTCCACAGAAAAGTGTATTCCTATCTTCAAAGTTCATTTAAATTATCTGAAGAATATGGTTTCTGATTAAAAATGTGTTGATGTCTTTCTTGCAGGAAGGTAAATTTTTTTTATTTCTTGATAACCATACTTTTTTTTTTATTTTACTACAAAGTTACTCCTCTACACTTATCCCACTGAAGCATCAAACCTCAAATTAAACCTGTTTTTCAGTGAGGTTATTTATTAGGAAATGGGAGCAAGATGCTAACTTTTAACTGAAAATGCAGCATTGTCCTGTTAGTTTATGCTCTGTGGCAGATAGATACATGATGGGGAAAGGTCCACTGATGCCTGTTACCAACCATGACAGAGCTACAGAGATTTACAATGCAGCATCAATCTTGTCAGCTGGATTCTTAATACTGACTGCTGGGCACTGGGGAAAAAACAAACTATGTTACGTGAACTCCTTGGTAATGCTGGAGCTGCAGCCTGCACCTACACACAAGCCTATTGGTACTAGAAACTTACTTTTGGAACAAGCTTTGGTGCCATGGTAGAGGAAAGGTCTTCACCTGTAAGAAAAAAAAAAAGATTCTCAGTTAGATTGAGATTTAATTGGAATTGCAGTGTAAGTCAATAGTGTGATTTCCCCTACAACCAACCCTGAATCAGGGTTTTAAATGGGCTCTAAGTTTCAGTATATATAAATGGAAAAGCAAGTTTGATTTTTTTTTTCACAAGCAACCAGGAATTTTCATGTTCACCAGGTCACCTGCTGCTTGTTATGAGCCAAATTAAAAAAAAAATATATAAAAAAAAAATCAACAGATGGCACATTGAAGACTTCTTCTGTAACAAGCACTGCACAGCTCTGATCTTTTGCATAAGAATGCCTTAAAAGCTATGGTCTGAATTTAAGAAATACCTGTTCAGGCAATAATGCACTTGAGTTAGTAAAATAAACAGCCTTTTGTGATTTGGGATATGGCATATTTTAAGGTTTCAGTCTATTCTGGGTTTAAAATTACAAATTGCAAAATATCAGGATAAACTACTTAAGAAATAAATGTTGACTTTGATTATTATAGTTCTCTTTCTAAATAGGATTATTTATATATTATTAAACAAAATTGGATCCTCCTTGCCCTCCCTGTTGAAATAAAAGATGCTGCTTTTTCCTTGGCAGTCACTGTGCTAAGAACACTCTATTCTGAGGATGACTTTAAAGGTAAGAGCCCAATCTCTGTTCTGAATGGCACAGGAACTGCCAGTGACCAGACACAACCACGACACATTCTGGAGGACATCCCAGAATCACTGGAACAATCTTAAGAGGGCAAAACCTTTTTGTCAGCAACCCCTTCACCAACAGAGAAAATTGCCTCGTGCATGTGCAGAGGCTGGAATAAAGCAAAGGGACCTTTAAACAAGCAGAAATGAGAAGAAGAGGAGATTGTCCCCATGCTGCCTGATGAAGCCCACATTTCCCACAGCTTCTGTCCTGACACAAGTGCTGTGCTGATGGGCAGCCAGGCACCAGGATGCTCCCCAAACACCTGGAAGCACCTTCAGTGCTGAATAAAAGCTCCTGTGCAGCAGGAGAGGAGATGGAGCAGGAAGGTAACACAGCAGAGACCCACCCTGACTGCATTCCAAACCTCAGTGGACCAGAAATTTAAATAAAACTCAGTGGTTACATTTAAAAAAAAAAAAATAATAAAAAAAATTAAGATCCTGTGAACAACTTCAGCCATATTTCTTGACAGTCTAGAACACAAGTCCTTGGGTTGTAAGCTACTTTGCTAATGACCTTCACAGGACTGCAGCCTGAAATTGGGTACATGTGATGGCAGCACTACAGAGAGAACTCCCAGGTTCATAAAAACTATTTTGTTCAGTTCATCAGCTTTTAAGCACTAAGGGGAGATTCTCCTTGAAAGACAAGTCCTCAGGACTTGCAGAACATAATGCTCCCTGGTTTCAATACTAAAATTTAAAAACACTATTATATCACATCAGTATATGAATAAAATTCCATATGAAAACATTTAAAGTACATTAGATTTTTGGTCAAGATGAAAGACTGAAAAAAACTCAAGCAATCTATTCTAATTGGGTTCCCATGGTAACTGTACAATTGGGTTTTTCAGTATAACATCCCAAAGGCCCAATGCACACTTGTAAAATATACTTCAAACAGCCTGAATTGTTTTTACATTACAGCACTCCCAGGAAGATCAATTACTATACATCCCCACCCTAACTATTAGTGGCAGGAGATGTTAACACTATTGGCCAGATTAACATAAGTCATGTAGAAAACACCACATATCACCATCATTATATAAAACTAATTACACACTTCAGATTCATCAAACATGTTCCGAGTAATAAACCAATAGTACCCTTGTCACAAGATCATGTTTACTGAATGTTAGAAATCAACCCCAAATATATGCCAAATCATTTTGCTTCTCATATTGATTTCAAGGATAAACAGAATCAATCATTAATAATTACATTATAAGATGACCCACAGGGTTAATCATATTCTTAGCAACTCTCGACAGAATCAAATCTAGCTGCACAAAAAGGCAACAGAAAAGCATTCAAATCCAGGCCCTATAGAAATATAAATACTACAGAACCAGTAATATAAATCAAGGTGCATCACTAACACACAACTCATGTCATTAGTGGAAACATTAAAACTCCCCCATTTATTAAAAAACATCTCTCAGATGAAGCACTTGACCTTTTGGGGCCTCAGTTTTACTTTCTGAAAGCCCAGCACTGGCTGGAGGCTCAGCCTATCCTTCCAGACCCAAGCATCAAAGCTAGAAGGAGATAATGACCCACACCCACTTTAAGTAGGATTCAGAATCAATTAATTCAGTTATTTTTTTAAAAATAAACAGAATCTCATTTCTCCATCAAGCAACCAGAAATCATGGACTGAAGTCCACAAATAACCAGAGGTATTTCTGGTGTCAAAAGGAGACTGTGCAAGGGATTTCCCTTTTCTCCCCACCCTTCCCACTACATTATATTTGATCACACCAAACATCAATGGAGCTGGATGAAGGGAAAACAAAGTTGTGAGAGCTGTTTCTCTGCCAGTCTTAAAACTGTGCCTTCAACACAGCCAGCCCACTGCTGCCAAAGCAAGTTCTGCAATTTGTATGGATTTTAAAATGCTGTACATTTCATCCTCTGAGTTTTTGAAGCAAAACAGAGAAATTAAGCTTTTAACAGGGCCTTGAGTTTAATTTTGGCACTTATTAGAAGTTAAACTTATTAACAGACCTTCTGCACACCTGAGTGTACAAACAAGCAAAGACAAAGTTACTGTGTGCACTGTACTGACTGATCTAAAGCAACCAGATAATATAAATATTATTGAATGATGATTACACAGCACCAACATTTACCGACAGCCCTGATACTTGCTATCTGCTACTGCAGAGTTACCTGGAGGGAGTTAAATCCACCCTTGGAGCATGCAGCTGGCACGAGTCAGAAAACAAAAATCTGACTTCCAAGTCAGAAAACAAAAATCTGCTAATATACATTGCATTACTGAAATAGCCATTTCTCTCATCATAATACACTAAAAAGTGGCATTTTGGTAATAATCAAAACCTGAAAACACCCCATCAGGTAAAAGCCCATCTCCTTCAGCATCCCATCTGCAACAGCACACAGCATGCTATTAAAACAAGGCAAGAATTTTAGTGATTTTTACTGAGCTGCCATCACATCCCCCAAAGTGGGACTCGAACTTCAAGTCAGAAGCAGGATTTCTGGATGTAAAATAGCAGTGAAGTTCCTGAGCCCAAACTCAACACTTCCAGCTCTCTACCCAGATGCCACCACCCCTGCTTTGAGGGAGGGAAAATTTTTACTCCCCTCTGCTCAGCTGCTCCGGACTACAGCCCCTTGGTCAGTTCACTACAATCCCCCTTGTAAAGCAGAGGCTAAGTCAGACCTTTTGTATCAATTAAATCCCCTTTTCCTTCTTGGAAGGTGACTTGTTCAGATGTTAAGTATTTTAATCACCTTCAGGACCTCTGTTGTACTGGGGGGAACTTGAGCTGCACGTCCAAGTTCTGCAAGTCACTTGAAAAGATACCTGCAATTATTTATACCATTTCATTTGGTATAATATAAAGCAACATAGATAGCAGACAGTCCTGACAGATATCAGGACAGGGAGCTTTTGCTCTGCTGATGTAAAACTGTAAAGAAGTAAACAACTCAGAAAAGGATTAGCCAAGAGCATTCCCAAAGAAAAGCTTTCACAATTCCTCAGCCTTTGCAGACTTCCAAAGCCACACAAAGTTTATTGACATCCAAACACATTTGACTTTTCTACCCAGTAGTCTGGACCACACAAGTAGATCTGTATTAAAATTGTATTTTGTATTCCTGGAAAATACTGCAACATAGGTCAGATTTTATAGTTTGGTTGTTCCTCCAAACTTGTTTGACTTGATGCTGGCCCCAACACCTCCATGCTGAGGCAAATTAGCCCTTACAGGAGATGTTTTAACAGGATCTTTCTCTTGCATAGGGAAGGTTTTGCTGATTGTACCTTCAGAAAAATTAGCACAGCTGAAGCACCGGCCAGCACAGATCTGTAGAACAGCAATTTCACTGCTATCAAGCAGGGTTAAAAACTCAAGAACTGGAAATCTGTAGTAAGGACACCAAACCAGGCCTTTTGCTTTTTTTAATTCTGGCATTAACGAAGAAGTTGAGCTTCACAAAGCAGCCAAGACACGTACTGGAGCCAATCACTACCTAAAAGGCTTCAAGCCTCCTATTAGTTACATTCCCTTCACCAGTCCAAATATCTTACGAGCACTTGGTAAACTGGAGAACTGCACAATCTGTCAATAAAGTGAGGGGATTTTGAACTACTGTCCACATGACTCAATTTGTCAGTAAAAACTGCCACCAGCACTGTGCTTGCAGAAAAATGTCCATAACTGCATTATTACAACTGGCAGATCGATGTCCATAATAAAAACAAATAGATTTAACAGGTGCTTGCTTTTACAAGTTGTGCCATTGGTGGGATGTGTGTTCAGCTTCACCCGACAGCTTCTGGGAATGGGCAATGCAGCCTGGATTAGGCACTCCCTGACTTCACTGCTACAAACAGGAAATTATTCGAACACAGGAAACCTTTAAAAGCCTTGGGCTGCACATTAATGCCTTCAGGACGTAGTCAGAAGTTTTACACATTCACAATTTAACATATTGCTCTGTAAAATATAAAAGGAGAGATGTTAACAACTATCACCAAGCAGCCAGGCTTTTTTCTGCCTCACCCTCTTTGCAGGAATTAAGTTAATTAAGGTCAGCCACATCCCAGGCAGAGCAGCTCACCAGGCTGGGGGCTGATGCTTAACACCCCAAACCAGTCAGGAGCTACAGTCTGTTCCCACAAAACTCTGACAGCACCAACACCAGAACCATCACTGCTGGAACCCCCTGTGCCACCACGGGGCAGGATGTCACCCTTGGTTCCCCAGGTGGGGGACAGGGCACCCAGGGACACCGCTCAGAGCACACCTGGGTGCAGCTGCCAGCACACTGAGGTTCAGTTCAGAACCATCAGTTGTTCTTCCAAACCCTAACTGCACGGGAAGAGAACACTACAAAAAGTCACCCGTGTTTTGGGCATGTTTTCCTTTGGATTTTTTTTCCCCATTACTGTTTCTTCCAACCATTTCCCCTGTCACCAAAGTCAGTTTAAAGAGAATTTCTCTGGTGAAGCCTTTCCATCTTATCCACACTTCCCATAACCAAGTTAATACTTTTTCTGCACAAGTCCTTCAATTAGCCATTCAAGGAAACCCTGATAACCTTCCCAAAGGGCAGAGCTTCTCCTTCAGGCTCCTATCCCTGCAGTGATGCCATTAACTGATTCTCTACATACGTTAAGCATTAAACAGTGGTGACAAGTTAATTACAGAGTTATCAAGAGATAAAGTAGTCACGGTAACACAAGTTGCAATATAACTACAACAGTTTCCTATAGAGCTTCTGTTCAGTTGCTGGTGTAATTGGTGTAATTAACTTGTCATGGATCACAATGCAGATAGGAATTGCTAAAGCCACCTTGCAAGCTCACATGGCTACATCTTTTTTCCTCTTAAGCTTGAAGCTTTTTGGTAGAATTGTCCAGACTTGGAACATTTCTGTTTGGAAAACAAAGCAAACAAAACTTCTTAACTTGGAGAAAACATGGTACACGCTGACAGAACATACACAAACAAATAAGCAGCTTGGTAAATTTCACGAGGGGATGTTTTCAGTGTCTTGCACTACAGGAAGGGGCTTTTTTGCCCCAATGGCAACAACCTTTATCAACACCCCTCGGGCACTCATTAAGGAACTAAAAATCTGAAACAAGCCAGAGGAGGGAAATTTGTTCAAAGGGGCAAAAACCCCAACCAAAAACTACAGCTGGAGAAAGAACTTGGCTTTAAAACAAAATACTCTGCAGTTGAAGTCTGCAAGCACTGGCCTCAAAAGCAGAGCTGGGCTGCCCCATAGTTACTAAGACCCTTCAGGTCTTGACACAAGAGGGAAAGACTCCTCAGTGCTGCTCACATCTCCCTGCAGAGAGCAGGCAGAGGTTCCAGAGGGACACCCGTGCACAGGCATGGGGACACAGCTGCCAGAAGAGACTTTCAGCTCCCCAGCATCCTGACGCACCAGGAGATCCCCTCTGATGGCTCCACTTAGGCTGCATTTCCATGCACAGGAGGGAAGACTAAAGGCCAGGGAGGCAGTGCAGGGAGGCAGAGCTCCAACACCACCCGGGTTGGTCCCCGGGGCATTCAGGAGACAGCCAGGGCTCAGAGGCCAAAACCTTCAGCAGGTTCACCAGGGAACCCTGTCATCCGGACAGAGCCCTCCAGAAGATAACCCCTGTCCCCTGTGCAGGGGGAAGCACATGTCTGGGCACAGGAGTGATGCCCTGACAGTCACTTCTAAACCACCTTACACCCCAGTTTGTACAGCAGAAGGCTTTGCTGGGGAAAACACTCCAGAGACTGCACCTCGCTGCTTACCCAGAGCTCCATCACACAGAAACGTAACACAGCTCAGAAGAGGTTTATTTGGGAGCAGAAGTAAATAATCATTTTTTACCTTTGCTTTAAACCCCGTGTGCAGTTACACCACTGAACCCCTTCCACACACAGCTGCAGAGCTTGGCTTTGATGCCAAAACCTCGAAGATGCTGTCAATGTTATTAACAACCCAGGTACTGTCCCAGGGCAGTTTCAGGGCTCTGCTGGGCCCACAGGCCGGTACCAGTATCCATCCATCCCATCCCATCCTTGCTACCAGGAACCTCGGCACTGCCCGTGCCCCTTCCCCTGGTCCCGGGGAGGTTCGGCAGGGCTGGCTGGGGACAGCCGAGCTTTAAGTTTCACAACCCAGACACCTTGCAGTAAGGGCCGCCGACCGCCACGTGGACGTGCAGCAAAGGCCTCGGAACCGAACCGGGGGCATTCCCCCTGCTTGGTGTTAGGGAACACGGGTACCAGGCAGCCCCCGGCACCAAACCCAGATCAGAACTCCGCACTGGGCTGGCACGAACGGGCTGCGAACGCACACATCCCCCCTGCAGCTGCTCCGGGGGCTGCCGGGATCCTGGTCCCGGTTCCGCTCCCGGTTCCGGTCTCCGCCCTCCCCGCCGTGCGCTCCCCCCGCCCCAGCCCTGGGAACCCCACCGGAGTCCCGCGGCTCCCCGGCCCGGCCCGGTCCGGCCCAGCCCGCGCACCTGCCCGAGCGGAGGAGGAGGAGAAGGGAGGAAGGGCAGGGAAGGGCAGGGCAGGGCGGGAGGAAGCCCGGGCCAGGGACGGACCGCTCCGGCCCGGCGGCAGCGGGGGTGGTGCCGAACCGGCGGGGCGGAGCCGGCGGAAGCCCGGAAACACAGGAAGGGGAAGCGGAGCGAGCGGGTTTGGCGGTGCCGAACGGACCCAGCTGCATCCCAAATCGTCCTACCTGGTTCTGGTTCTGGTGCGGCTGCTCCAGGTGCGAGGGAAGCCCCCCCGAAGCCCTCGCACTGTGTGAATGGTCGAGGAGAAGCGGAGCGAATGGGCCGGCGTGCTGAGCCCTATCCGGGCCGGGCCGGGTCTGCTCCAGGTGTTCAGAATTAACAAATTTCTGTGAAAGTTCATCACGAACCCACAGCCCGGGCAGGAGGGGTCAGAACCTGCCCGGTGCGGAGCCCCTCAGCCACGGCTGGAGCACACCTGAAATGGGTCTTTAAAACCAATATTAACTAGCCCTGTGCTTCGTTCTGCTCGCCCGTCGGGGCAGGGTGATGGAGGGCAGCAGGCAAGAAGAAAGCAGCTTTGTCACTGTAAAGTTCAGGTTTAGGGTGGGGAGAGTGAGCTGGACAGGGGGGGCTGCAGGGTGAGAAGATTTTGGCAAATCGAGTTTCTGAAAGAGGAGAGCTGGAGAAGGTGCAAGGGAATAAAATGTCCGAAAAGTAGCCTGGAGGGTGAGGTTTATTTGTGGTCACTTAAAAGCAACAAGACAAACAAACAAAAAACCCACAAACAAACAAGCAAAAAAGAATAAAACCCAAAAACAGGACAAAAAGAAGTACCACTATACTTTGAAACAGACCACTGATTTCCCAGACAGAGAATCTTTTGCTATCTGAAACTTAATGAAACTTAATCTGAGTTAAACCAGCAAAAATTATTAGTCATGTTACATGACTCAGAAGCTATCACACAGCAGAGGAACCCACCAGGGAGAGGTCAGAACAGTTCTGAAGAAGTCATTACAGATTTCTGGAAATCCCTTTTTTTCATAGGGGAATGAACACTGAAAATAAAATGCCATCCAGTCAGTGCCTGTTAAATGGCATTCCTAAAAAATTAAGAATTCAGGTCCAAAATGCAGAAGTTTCCCCAATGCAGCTGCAAACACCTTGTGCAAGAGTTGCAACTGGTGCAAACTTCCAAGAGGGCAGCAGCTCACAGGGGGTGTAATAGCAGCCAGACACTCCTGCTGGCTTGGGAAGTTGTCATTTTAATGGGACACTTGGCTTTCCCTTTTGCTTTCTGGGCTGTTAGCCTCAAGTCTCTCAAGGGAATGTAAGGAGGGAATGTTTTCTACCCTGTCTTACTTTATTTACTGTCTCCGTAGGAAAAGCAGTGGCCAAAAGTCACTGCTAAAGTAGTTCTCAGATAGTAAAAATGTCCAGAGCTTCCACAGCACCCTGCTAATTGCAACCTGCAAACATCACAGTTTATAACAAGACATGATCTGTGAATCTGTGTGATCTGTGAAGGATGAATTGCAATTAATAGAAATGGTTTAACAACGATGAATCAAATTCAGATCTCATGATATGAACAGTTTACCCAGGGAATTTCACTTAAAAGAACAAAGAGCATAATGATAAAGGAAAATGATATGAAAAGGTGTTTCATGTTTGTAATAGGTTGCAATGAGTTACAGGCTTCTGGTTCATGTTTCCTTCTTTATGCATTCAGAGTCCATCTCTCTTCCTTGGCTTTTCAGTTGCTCTTAGTGAACAGACAATTCAAAGTCCTGTGTAACTGTGGTGCTGTATGCTGATATGAGAAAATGCACCTTTTCTGTAGCTCTAATGAAGCCCTCCTTGATGGTCAATTAAAAGGTGCCACATACAAGTGAAGATGATCTCATCTCTAAATGAGACATCTTTTCACATCTGTAAACTCTGGGCTGGATGGGCTAACCCAGAGATAGTTATTTTAGAAAGTGAATATCAAATTTCACAAACCCTGATTTATTTATTTTTTTTCCTCACACATTTTAAAACCCTCTATCATGTTCTGAATTAAAAGGAGGGAAGGCAGACATTTGTGCAGTAAGATGTTCATCTGCTGCTTGGCAAAGAAAGCTCAAACCAAAATCAGCTGTTCTGAAAAACATTGCAACCTTCCTCTCCTAAATGATCATCAGTCCTGTTGCTGCCTTTTCATCCTTGAAGCTGTGGATACAAAGATCAGTCTTGCAGGTTGGTTGGGATTCTTCCAGTTGAGAGGGATCAAAAGAGTTTCCACCTAAAGCAAGGGTAGAACTTTGGGGTCACAGAATATAATGGGGTGGGATGGGAAACAGAAAAAGGAGGTTTTTCTTAAAGTCCTTGAGATGTGAATTCACAAATATTTCAGCCTGGGTTAAATTCCCTGTTAAGGACCAACCTCTGGGAGCATCTGCTTCCTGCAGCATCTGCTGGGGAAGAGGCTTGGGCACTGCTGCTGGAACTGCCCTCTTGCTAGCTTGAGAGAGAAACAGATGGAGTCTGAGGGAAAATGGAGTATTGAAAATTCACTGTGTTTGGACCTCACTTGTAGTTCTTTGATTTCCCCCCAGAGAAAATTGTCAGATTGGAGCACAGGCATAATATATTTCTGCCTTTGTGTGTATGAGCCTTACTGAGTCAGAACCTGGCCTCATCCCTTCCGATGCTCTGGTGACCTCTCCACATGAGCCTCCTCAGCTGTGAGTGAGTGCAGCAGTGTAACCTTGTCTGATTTCACTTGGACAAGTAAGTAAGTCTTGCTTTTCACATTTATAATCACCAGGAAAAAAAAAAAAAAAAAGAAAAGAAAAAAAGCTGAATGAAAAAACCAGAAACTGTGATTTCCTTTGCCAAGACACTTGCGTTTTCTCAGCAGCAAGGATGTGTCCTGCAAATTTAAATCTAGAAAGTTCACATCAATACAGAGCCAGCCATTTGATCTGGGCACGTTATGTGCTTTAATTGGCCCTGAAGGGGAGAGAATGTGTGTGTGTATGCAAAGTCCTCTGAATCTGGTTTCAGAATAGGATTTTTAATAATAGAATAATCTCTTATAGCAGAGCTGTGTTTGCAGCACATTGTGGGAGTTGGTCCCTCCAGTTTAATTGGTGTGAAATGGTGAGAAGCCCACACCTGGGTCACAGGGAAGTGGAGCAAGTGGCTGGCTGGGTGTGTGAGGGCAGGTGGTGTTCCTGGGAACTTGAAAAGTTTGGAGTTAAATTTTGATGAAGTGGGACATGAGTTGTGTGTAAGAAGGAAGGTGTAAGAGGTTGTTCTGAAGAAGTGTCATTTTTTTCTGGGGCTGATTCTGGAGCTTGGGTAGGAGCAGGTTAGAGGTTTGAAGGCAAAATGTAGAGAGCTGTAAGAATCAGTGATGATGGCACATCACTTCCAGTGGCAACTGAGATTATTAAAGAACACTACAGCTTCAGTAAGACAAGGCTGCCTTCCTTGAATAAAACTGAGCAGTCTGGCTCTCTGCAGTTCATCTCCACAACTCCTGAAACTGAAGGGAACTCTAATGAAGATCTGTAAGTTTTATATTGCTGTTCTGTGTGAAACACTTTGTAATCCCTGCTAATAAAACTTTTTCTCTCCCTTGTTGCCCAAAACATTCCCCAAGCTTTGATTCCACTTTCAAATGTGGGAGCATGGACTCATCTATATTTAAAAAAAAAACCTAAAAAATACACACAAAAACCCAAACCAAAAACCACACAAAAAATAAGCTAGGAGTCCGGATATATTGAGCAGGAATACAACTGGTTCCTGCCCTGGGAGAGGAAGGAAATTGGGTGGTTCAGAGTGTAGAATTACTGGTAAGGTAAGGATATGTATTTCAGTAGGCAGACCATTTTCAGTCCTTATGAAGAAGCTTGGCATTGGGAGAAATATGATTTCTTGTAATCAAGGTGCTGGGAGTTGTTTGCCAGCCACTAATGCCTTTAGGGAAATCTAGTAGCAAAGCGTGTAAATGAAAGGGATATTAGCAGAGATTGGCTTCATTTTCTTTAGGGCAAAAACATAAAAAGTTATGGTGTTTCATGTGCCTTTCTTTGGTTGGCCTAGTTATCTCCTGGCCGCTCTGTTCCAGTTGGAAAATGCTTTGACAATATTGGTGGCACTAACCAGTATAAATTTTATCTGTTATGCTACAGAGAAATTTGTGGGGTAAAAAGGCGTACAAATGTTAAATAAGAGGAGCTTTTGGTCAATAAGACCACTGATAAATCTCCTGCTAAATTAAGTGTGCCTGGAGTCTTATATTTAGTGGAGCTTTTGCAGCTATTGCCAAATTCCATCAAGGCTCAAGCATTTCCAATAATTATTACAGCAAAATTTACTGCACATATTTTTTTCCTGTTGACACATTAAGTGTATTTGCAAGAGAACGCATCCTTCAAGTGATTGGGTTATTGTAGCCTGCTTAGAGATGTGCCCATCTCTGTAATCATCATAAATTCTTTGAAAAATTTGCTTAACAATCCTCTTTTTCTGGAAGAAGCATCCTCACTGCCTTCCTTCCTACGCCATGGGCAGAGGAGGTTGCCAGCAGTTATCTGTGCCATTGCATTCACAGAACTCGTGGCATCAATTACTTTGTAGGGGCAGGTTTGCTCCCAAATGAGGCCCTGGAAATTAAATCAAGTTAATTCCTTTTGGTCTTCCCAGCCAAGCTGTGTGTGTGCACGTGCACCCTCCTCTGGAAGGGTCACGTGCCAGAGCCTTGGAAATGAATCCCCTCGCAGTTGGTGCTAACCTGCATCCATGGAAATGGATCTGATGATTGCTGTGTTGAAACGTGCCCTCAAATGCATTGGGAGTTTGATGCTATTTTTCAAACTGCCAAATAGATAATGTCAGAACGTTTCTGAAATGGGGCACTAACACCGAGATATACTGCACCAATCAACTAACATCAGGCAAAGTACAGCCTAAAACTGGGGATGCAGGAGACTACTACAGAATTTCCATTTTCATTCCCTATGTCAACAGCTTTCTAACTTACCTAGTAGATTGTTTTATGTTTTCCAGACATATTCTCAGTAGACTACAAACACTACATTCAGCTCAGCCTTCAGAACCCAAAGAATTAGATATGCTGTAGTTTATGAAATGGATGTTTATGAAAGTATCCTTTGTTTGAATTGCTCAAAAACCCAACATGAATTCAAACTTTGACAGCGTAAGCAGAAAATAAGAGGGCCATAGTGATCTCCCAAATGTAGCCTTAACTATTGAGGTTCTCATATTGAAAATGCAATTTTCTGTCTAGATGTTTATGAATGTCTTCAAATTCCCTTTCATAATAGCCCCTTTCTGACAGGCCTTTTTCAACTCTGAAATATGAGAAGAAAGGTTGCTGCAGAATGCAGTATATACCATTACAGGAGGTACACCTCTGTCCCTCAAGCCAACAGTGCTCTTTTGGAAGTCAATGATGATATATGCATGTGGAGGAGGTTGCAGAGCCCAAGATCCACTGCAGAGAAGCAGGATTCTTTTACTGCATCACAGCAAGTTCAGATGCTAAAATATGGTGTGCCACTTTAGGGAGCCTGTCTATGTAAAATGTATGAATTCCCTGTGATTTTATAAACCCCACGCATCGCTCCAGCCCGGTGCAGTCTGCAGAGTGCCAGCAAAGCTCCTCACGTGGCCACCCAGGAGCAGTGACAACTGGTAATACTGAGTTACTCCTAACAGGTAGGAATGTGTCTGGGTTGTTATGGAGAGTACCTGCATTAAAAGACTGCTGACCCCCACGCAGGTTCCCACCCAGGTACTGGGATGGGTGGCAGCAGCACAGGCAGCACAAGGGCAATGAGCACGCAGCAGGAAAGCAGGCACAAGGCACAGACTGGTTCTACCTCTTGTCACTCACGTTTTCTCTGTTTCCTCGTGCTCTCATGCAAATCTGATGGCAAGTGTGCTTGAGCAGCTGAGGAGAAGCAAAGAGTCCCTCAGGGGGCTGGAGAGTTGGTGTTGGCCCTCCGTGAGAAAGATGACTGGTGAGCTTGGGGGGCTGAGCCTTGATACCCAGTGCCCATCATCAAATCCCAGACTGGTTTGGGTTGGGAGAAACCCTAAGGGTCATCTAGTTCCAACCTCCATGCCATGGCCAATCCTTCATCTGGAGCCTAAGGAGTTACAGGTTTCTTCAGAAAAAACATTGGCCATTTAAAATGTGGTTTGAAGCTGATGAGACGGCTCTCAGTGATATCCCTGGGCTTGATGTCATGTCATTTGACCATAGAAGATCAATTGTATCAATTTTATGAGATTAATTGCTTTTCCCAGATTAAAATGGCCTTTTTACTTTCTACAAAAACATGACCACTAGGATATACAGTGCATGAAAAGGAAGATGCAGAGGTGGCAGCAACATCAGGGACTTGTGAGAGCCAGGAGAGCCTTGCAGGTGTTTGTAAGGCAAGGTAGCAACTGAATATTGATCATCCTTTGGTTTTGAGGACTCAAATATATGAGCACACTGCAAGCCATGTAAAATCCAAGAAGGCCACTTGCAAACAAAAAGTATCTCCAGTAATTATAATCTGGAAGTGCAGATTATTTTGTCACTTGCAGTGTTGTGAACTTGTGTACGTGGTAGATAATCCGTGTAAAGAACTGCAGTGTGATGGAACAAATTGCTCTTTGTAGGAGTGGCAGAAAGGAGAATCATCTTCATTTTCTTTGCTGTCTATTGTCACCAAATGTTGAGAAAATTACCTGCTTCAGGGAAATATTGCTTTGAAGTTGTTGCAGAAGCACTTGGTATAAAGCTCTGATGCCATCCAGCATCAATATGTTCTCCAGGAGAGCTGTTTGCTGCTGCAGTGTTCATATCAGTTGTGCTTGTGAGAATATCCCTATCTTTTTCTCTGTTCCCTAGATCTGTCTTTACTGCCTTCTTTTCCTTTGTTTTATGACTTTGTTGAGCATCTTTTTCCTCCAACATAATTTGGACAAGTTTCCAGTTAACGTTCAGTCCTGCTTGTCATCATCGTGGTGAAAAAGGACCAGGAGACCAACAGCTTCATTGTCCAGCCACTGCATTCATTTTAGTGCCTATAAAATCTGTTGGGTTCTTTGTTGTTGTTTTGGAGTGAAAGAAAAGGGACAAGGAATTGCTGTTTTGACAAGTCAGAGAGGTGGTTAACAGCATCCTGGTGGAGGACTTAAATAAACTGCTGGTGGCAGGATGGGTTGGCAGAGGACAACCAGGGCTGTGATGGAGCAGGGCTGGGAAGTCCTCAAATAGTGGTGTGCTGGAGGACCTGGCTGTGTTCCTACACCTCCTGGGAGATGACATCCCTTCCAAATGGTCCAGAGGTAGCAATCCCTGCTGAGGTGAGAGGCTGAGCCCCTGGTCAGCAAACCCAGCTGCTATAGGGCTGCTCCCACACGGACACTGCTGCAGGCAAATCTTTTCCATATCCAGCTTTCTTAGTTTAATAGCACACATTAAAATGCCAACTGACCTGCAACGGGAGAAAAAAAGAAAAAAAAATTGTTTGTGACATTAAGCACCTTAACATGAAATAATTCAAGTTAACCTGCAGCAGATTTCAGGCATAAGCAAGTCCCTTGGTGGCAAAGGTAAAAATGCACACCCTGAAAAGGTCAGGCATCTGCTGAAACCTCCTCGTGCTCCCAGCTCTGACAAAAGTGAGATGTAGGCAAAGGCAGCTCCAGAAGAAGCCTGAGGAATAAGAAAGGAGGTGTGCTAGTCAAAAGAGAGATAACATTTCTATTTCTAACAATGCTGTAAGGTACCAGGAATCAGAAGGAGCCCGTGAAGAACTGCTCTGTCTCCTGTGTGTGCAAATCTTCCTTAAAAAGTTCCTAACTTCAGCTCTGCTCTCAGGCTGCCTCCTGCAAATCACTGCCCTCCCCTGCCTGCACTTACCTGTACCTGGCTATTCCAGAAGTGCAAGAGGAAAATTAGCACAGTTTAACCCATTATAGTGGTTGAATAGTTATATACTGAGCTGGACCAGAGAGATCATGTTGATTCATATATTGTTTCAACACTGGACAAATACAAATGTTTCTCTTGAGCCTCAGGATATTTTTAATTCTGCTTTTTGGATATTGTTTTATTTTGCTTGAAACTCAAAATGCATTCTTCCCAGAATTTTTAAGCTTGCCCTTTTAATTTTTTTTAAGGGTATCCTGTCAGTTTTTAAATACAATCTTTTCATGTTGCCAGCAAATTGCTTTGATCTGCAGACGAGAGCTGATGAGATGCAGCTTCCGCATTGCTCAACTTTGCCAAGAGTTTCAAGTGTGCCTGTGATCCAGCCTGTCCGAATCCTGAAATCAGGAAAATAAAATTCCTGACAGGATTTTCCAAAGCAATCTTCTCCCATTGTCTATAAAGAAAAAAAACAAAAAACAAACCAAACAAAAACACAAAACCCCACCACAGAACAAGATGTTTTTGCTCTGGTGTCATCAAAGTGAATGTCCCACATCTTCATGTGTCAAGGGAGCTTGCAGCACAGAGGGAGAGCTGGGAGCTCCATTTTTCCAAAAATCCAGTGCTTTGGTTGCCTCTCAGTGCCTAAGATGAGGAAACACACCCGTCCCTAGGGAGGAAGTGGGGTTTTTTGGTCCATTCATATCAAATTACACCGTGGTTGGTTGGAAGAGGTAGCCCAACATTATTGTCAAAAATACCACAGTTCCTTCAGACGTGGGTGAGCGACTCTTTCTGGTCTGACTGCTGCTGGAATCCTGCAGCATGGTTCAGGGAAGAAATAACTAAAACACCATTCATGCCATGGGATCAGCAAACTCATTTACTGCCAGATCTGCAGCCTTTTCTCAAGGCACGATACAATTAAAGCCAGGCAGAACTTGACCTGAGCGAGGACTTCAGCATTTGATCTGTGAATTTTACTTTTCTGCATTTTTATTATTTCTTATACAGCAGTAAAACTATTCCTCCTGCTGGTGATTCTACATCGTGCTGGGTATTAAATCCCTTTCAGAAAAGGCCTCACTTCTGGAAACCTAATCTTGTATAGTGTGCTACCTAAAGAACTTCATTCTTATCAGGATAACAAGTTTACAAATACATATTTTTCAAGCACATCCGCGATGGTTTTGTTAACCTGGTTCTAATGGTGATCTGGCAGTAGCAGGAAAGGATGAAAAGCAAAGAACAGGCTGAGATCTAATCTGACCCAACTCATTGATTCACTCCCTGACCTTGGGTAAGCCTTTTGACCTGCCTGTGCCTCAGTCAACTCAGCTGGAAAATTGGGTAAAGAGCGGAGCCTGTTAGAAAACCATCTTCAATTTGAACAAAGATTTCCTGGAGACCCAAAAAAAGTGAGTACAGACATAATTGATTGTGCAGTGCACAAGAATAACATCCTGAGCTGTGGGATGCTGTGGATGACATCTCATTCGTTGTGTGGTGGCTGGGTGGTCTCTGTGTCCACAGCAGCTCGGCCACTTCTCATGTGTCCAGGGCTGTGTTTTCACTTTCACAGCATTACTCTGTCCCTCAGTAGGAATGGGACTCAAAAACTGCACAAGCCTAGAAAGATGCTGGGGAGTAATCACTATGCCTGCCCAGTTCAGAGTTACTGAACTAAATTATTATCCCCTGGATTTATCACAACCTAAAGTGGCATCGCATGCTGCTGTATCAATAAAACATAAACATGAAACCAACTCTCCACCTGGAATTCACCCCAGGCTTTCCAGCCTATCCCCAGGCAGGTTCCATGCCCCCAGCTTGCCCTGGTGCCTCTCATCACCACGATGAAGGTCCTGCCACCCCACCACGCAGCTTCAGGTGCCCGCTCCCCGCAGGGCACAGGAGTGTGGGGTTGGCTTGGTTCCCATCCTCCTGTCCTCCACCCAGCAGCCCCGAGGCTCAACTGGGAGCTGCTGGGGCCGTGGGGAGGCGAGCCAAGGGCGTTGGGGTGGCATGTGGATAAAACCCTGGGGAACTGGCAGCGGGTGGGCGGCCGCATGCGTGCGCAGAGCTCCCGACTCGCAGGGATTTGGCACTGTTTGTCCTGGGCACAGGCCAGCTGCTCTCACTGGTGCCAGCGTGTTTAAACTCTCCTGGACTTACTAATCTATTCTCCATGACCCATGCTGGAAAAATGACCGTTTCCTTTTTCCCAATTCCCACATCTGCTATTTGTTTTCCTCTCTCTTTTGCCTTCCCGAGATTTGGGAAGGAGTTCAGGAATGCAGAGGGCTCCTCAAGCCCCAGCTGACCTCAGGCACCAAGGAGCATTTACCTGACATGGTTTCCTCTCTTTCACCTGCATATTCCTAGGCTTTTTCAAATTAAATTGTTTTTTTCAAATAAAATTAAAATTTTTAATTTGTTGTGAAGTGTTAGCTTAGCCATATGGGGAGAGTAGGAGGGTGTGGTATTTCCAATGGAAACCTGTAAATCCAGCTCTGCCAGCTCATTGGCTCTGTCATTATCCTTCCATGAAATATTCTAAATTTTAACATTAATATTAGGTGCAAACACCTTAAAAAAAAAGTCACTTCTACTAGTCCAAATGAAATTACTATGTGGGAATGACATTTATGCTGGAATAAAATCACCACTGTGCCTCATATAACATAATATATATATATTCTGCATTAAGAAAAATCTCAGGCTCTGCTCACTTTAAAAGCCCGGGCACAGAAACACAAAATGAAATTTCACCTGAAAATATTCAATTTTCTGCATGGGTTATTCCAAAAGCATATGTTTTATTTCAACAACATAAATAGCAAGGAAAGCTGGAAAGCAGTAAGGACTAATGCAGTGCTGAATAAAATTCAGTCAAAAGTTGCAGAATGACACAAAACATTGCAGTCCTGAGAGGTGCTGCGTGACATGCAATGGGCTGTCTCAACAGTGGCTTCATTGCTATGAAGAACTCACCTTCTTTTTCCTTTTTTTGTTTTTTTCCCAAAGAAAAGGGCATCCTAGACCTTCCTACATGCATTTCTCTGTGATCCTTTTTAATCTGAATGAAGGGATTCTAAATTTTTTTAAGCATCCCATGTCATAATGTTGCACCCCTGAAAGAATAATAAAAACAATCACATCTTGGGAGAGAGAAACTTGTTAAGAAAGATTAAAAGGAGATTAAACCAACAGACTCAGTATCCATGAAGATGCTTATAGATGCTTATATGCCTTTTTTTTTTTTTTTTTAACAACTCAGTGAAAGTTTGGTGTCAAAATAGAAACTGGAGGCTAAAAATGGGATCTAGGTCTACTGCTGTCTATTCCTCTGGGCTACAGAGAAGTACAGGAATTACCCCGAAGTATTTGGTGGGTTTTATATCAAGAGCCTAAAAATAGAAGTGTACTTACGGAATTAAGCAGAAAGGAGTTTTAAAAGAGCTGATTAAACTCACTGTGATTCTGCTTTTTAGATTAATGACCAAGAAAGAGGAGCTGAATTTTTCTGACTTTTTGATACACGTGTTCCTCCTAGTAATGAGAATTTAATGCCAGGAGTTAGCTGAATGGCAACGGGTGTGAGCGAGGGCATTGGGGTTTGCAGGCAGCACAGTTGGGCTCTGGCTGGTGACAAGGTGACACCTCCTGCCCTGTCTCCTCCTTGGAGGTGGCACATCAGTGTGTGTGCCTCATCAGAAGCTCTCAAACAATTCTGAAAACTTTTCCCTGCTCATATATAATCTGCTATTATCACTCTTGGGTTCCTCTTGCTTTTACTGCTGTCCAGATTTCCTTTCAGCATCGGGCACCTTTGTTTCAGATTATTTTTCCCTAGATATATTTGGTTGCCTTTTTCCAAGCTAAACGTAAGAGCCCACACAGTCTGCTTTGAAATAACCTCTGATGGGCCCGGGCCATGTCTACTCTGGCTATCACAGACAGAAAGTCAGAGATTACAAATGGCATTAGGTCATGGACCCATCTCCCTGCCAGCACTGCAGGGACAGGGCTGGCTCTGGCTGTGGTGACAGCCCGTGCCCGACAGGAGCCAGGGGGTATCTTGGGGCAGCTCCCTCTGGCCAGCAGATAAGCTTCTCTTTCATGTCCCTGTGCCATCAGGAAAGGAAAAACCCAAGGCACTGGTGGAACGACTCCACCATTGTTCCTGGATGACCCTGCACAGTTTCAGAAGATAAGGAGGTGTCTGGGAATGGCAGTGAGAGCCATGGCTTGTGCCTTGTGCCTGCCCTGGGGCTTCCAGCACCCAAACACAGGATGGAGTTTTGGCACAACACTTCAACATCGACCCGTTTTCTGCAGAAGGAAAGGCAGGACTGGAGCTACAAAGCAATCAAAAATCCATACTCGTGGAAGACAATTAATACAAATAGCCAAACGAAGGGGATAATCCTCCCTGAAGCCCGTGGCAAAGCTGCCTTTGATTTCAATAGGCATGAATTGCTGGCAAAGAGAAAAACTGCCTTACATGTAACTGTAATTGACTTGGTTTGCAGTGACGAAGTTGCTGCGTGGGGGAAAGGTGTGCATCCTAATTGTCTTCAATCTCTTGCTGTCTCTGGCTTTAACTGGGACTTCCCATTGGGCTGTAATATTATTTTTTTTTTCTCCTGCTGGGACACTTTGCTGTGCATGTGAACAGCAGCACATCTGCAACAGGGACAGGCCCAGCTGATGCTCAATTAGATTAAATCCAATGTTTTTTGGTTTTTTTTTTAATGCTTTTGTAGTTCTTTTTGACATGTGGGTGGCTTTGTGTTTCTTTAAAAATATGGCACGAGATTCATCACAGTCAGAGTGCCCCTCTAAAAGCCAGGACAAAGAGGATGTAGAGAAAGCAGGTAAAGCTTTTAGAGTAACAAAAAAACCAAACCAAACCAAAAAAAAAAAAAAACAGGCAAAAAGAGGAGGAAAACCCAAAGCTCTTTAGTCTCCTGGCTGTGTTAGTTTAGATGAAACTTTCAGACTGACTTCTTTTCGGCTTAACAACAAACTTAGGAGGGAATGGTAGCATAAAACCATTTTTTGTTAGAGAACTCATTGATCATACCTTGTTTCTTTAGCACTGATGTAACATTCCCCTCTTGATCTGTTCAAAACTTTTGCATCAGTATAAGCATGCAGTTCTTCTGCTGTTTTCACCAGGAGATACCCAAGATCCTTCTCTGGTCACCTCGGGGACCTGTGGCTCCTCTCGACCAAGGCTTGCCAGGAGTGTTCACCATGTGAGGGATGGGGAGCTCTGCAGAAAGGAGACTTTTCCTTAATTAAACTCCATGCAAAAGAAAGGGAGGTCTTCATCATAGTTTCTGTATTCATAGAAAACCTGTTGCCATGGGAGCTGGCATGGCACAGCAAGGCAGGCAGAAGCAGGAACATTACATTACATTTGCCATGGAGCCACTGGAGGGTCCCTTAAAATAAAGTCGCCTTTTATCTTTGCTTTCTGAATAAACATAAAACTAGATTTTTAGTGCAAAATCCTGATTTCAAGGTTATTGATGCCAGACTAAATTAATACAGTCTGTGCGATAGCATACAAAATCCCCAGCAAAGCCAGGGATACTCCTGTCTTTTGAAAGCTTGACATTTGTTTTTCATCATGAACTTAAAGGTCACCAGCTACAGATGAATCAGGATACCTGCTTGAGTTTACATTTACATGCATTTTATTTTATTCCCATGTGCACTTTTTATGAGATACATCACTGGAATAAAACTGTAGCTCTCTCTTATTATCCAGGTTTGATAATCTAGGAGAGTTATCAACCTCCTGCCTTTAAGGACAGCAGAGTTGTCTTCAGCACATCACCGTGCTTAGAGGGATGTGCTGCTCACAATGTCTGTGTTCTCACTGCCTGCCCAGAGCATCACCACCAATTTCACTTGTATATATAATTTTTGGAAGTGGTTCTCTCTTCCCCATGTGTAATTCTACAGGTTTTGTCATCCTGGAATAACAGCAAACATTGCACTGCCAAAAGTTTTAGAAAAATAGTTCCTGTGTATTGGTGCTTGTTTAATTCTCATTTTATTTAAACATGTGAAGATGCAATTAATCAAAATTCATGTTTCAGAACTTCTAGGGATTCCAGTGCCTCATTCAGACTTAGGATGAATGCATCCCGTGTCTTCTGCATATAAATTTTTGGTTTTGTTCAGAGTAGCAACTGACCTGTATTGCTGCACAGGTTTTTTTGAAACCAAATAACATTTTATATTTTTACCAAAATACCTGTGGAGCTGACAGAGCATGATGCATTCATTTTCCTTGATTTTGTAGTGAGGGAAAAGGCTAGCATGAATAATTCAAAAATAATGCTGAGACTGTTAAGATTTAGTACTGGAGAGGTCATCACAGTTGGGAGAATGAGCTGGGAGACTATTACTATTCCACGATCTTTGAATCTCAAGGTGACATCATTATTATTTCTCTATATCTATAATGCGGTGCTGCAACCAACTTATTGCAGTGTTTCTCATGTAGGGGAGAAAGATCAATTACATACAGACCTCAAAATGTGAACTATAAGCATAGTGTCCAATAAAACTGTCATTAACAGTCACCACAATTTTAACTGTATGCTTCCAGGTCAAGCTGCTTTAAAAATGGTAACTGACATTGAAAGGTTGAATAAAGAGCACCCCTTCCAAAGGGAACAAGTCTTTGTCCAAATTAAGTTTTTGTTAACAAACTTGCTAATCCCATTCTCATTCTGACAACACCATTCAGCATTTCATTTATTCATCTCCTTGTTTCTGGTATGCACATTCACAGGCAACCCAGGAAAAAAAATAAAAAAAAATCATTAAATCCAAAGTTTTCCACAGGCTCAGTGTTGGTGAGTGCAGACAAAGCCTCCCTCTGCTACAGGCTTTCATTTATTCCCATTCTTCCACAAGAAACCCAAAGATATTACCCAAATGGAAGTTACTGCATGACTTTAACTATCACCTCACCTCTCCACGTGCCAGTAGCTCACCAGCAAGCCTGGGGAAGTGTGTGGTATCCCAAATAAACAGGTCACAAATATTCACAAGTAATCTATGCCAGGAAGCAGCCTTTGGGGCTTCGGAGGCTTCTCCCCATTGGGTGAGCACTGCCTTGTGTGTTTAATTAAACATCCATTTCCCTTGGAGAGTATTCCACAAGACTGTAACTCTTCCAATAAATACTTTCCCTGCTTGTTTTGTTTTCTTTTTTTTTTTTGCAATTTCCATGTGAGTTTGAAAGATAAATAGGGTGGCTTTCATAAAGGAATTAGAGAGAAAAAGGTTGGTAAGCCACCTGTTCTGAACACCAGCAGGTTTGGATGTCAGTAGCTCTCAAATGTTTCTAAAGAAATATCCTTCCACATTCTGAGACAACTGTTTCCTCCTCTTTATGAAGGAACAAGGTACTTCACTCGCCTGCTCTGGGAGGTTTGCCCAGGACCCATTGGTGATTTTATTTTTCTAAATTCTGATTTGTCTTCTCTTCCTTCCCTGAATTGGGCATTTTTACAGTATGAAATAAATTTCTGATAAGCAAGCATATAGAAGGAGCAAATAGATTTATATATATATATATATATATATATATATTAAAAAAAAAACCCAACCATGCAGATCCTTTGTTATTTTGCTTTGGCTCGTGCACAGCTGGAAGGAACGGACACTGTGGCAGGACCATGGATTCCAGCTCTGCTGAACCAAAAGATTAAGAGGAGATTGGTCAAAGGAATCAAAACTAAAGAGGCCGATAGAGATGCAATCCTGTGGCAGGAAAAATAAAACAGCTGTGAAACAATGTCTCTCTGATGACTGCAGGAAAATTAAAAAGAGAATAACACGGTGGCTTCCCAGGCACAGCTTTTTTTTCTGCTTCAACCAAACATTTATTTTCATTTTTAGCATTTGGAGGAAAGCCACATTACTAAAGCTCCAGTATGTACTCAATTTTGCAGCCTTAAAAACTAGAACTCCACCAATTAGTAATGGGTTTTGCAAAAAGTGTGGAAACACTACAATAGCAAGGAAAAAAACCTTTTAATGTATTCCAGTGACCTTTCACACATCCTCTGGCCAGTGCCCAGGGAAGGATTTTATCCTGTTATTCAACTTGGAGAGAAGAAAAAGGTGGCAATAAATTGATGGAGTCATTAAACCTGTTTATCATGAAATAAAGTGTACAAGCTTGTTCATAAAGCAGGAATGCAGAGTGTAGCATTCAAGGAGATGTAAAGGTAACTGCAGCCATCCCATCCCATCCCATTCCCTGTGTGCTTTGTGGGAGCTCTCCTGGCAAATTTAACTGGTTGCTCATGAGAAGCAGCTCCTGGATATGAGGAGCAGGTTTCAACCTGCAGACTACAGAACATGAAGATGGGTGGTGGTTATTTGCCTTTGGTAAATCTTTGCTTTTTAAAAAAATATGAACTAACACAGCAGAAAGAGGTGGGGTCTGGAGGAGGCCCCGTGTCTCCCTGCACTCAGTACCTTGTGCTGCTGCTGGGAACCTGAGCAAATCAATTACTGCTGTTTGCTTTGGTTACTGGATCAGGTGGAATACTTTACTTATTGTGCAGATAAATACTTGTAATTAATTATGGTGGTTTAGAGCAACATCACCAGCTGCCTGGAGGGATGGGCAGTGCTGGAGTGGTGGCCCAAGGTTTGGGTTTGGGAAGGCAGCTGCCTCACTGTGCTGGAGACTCCAAGCTGATGGAAACCCTTCACCCCACTGCTGTGGTTTTGTTCTTGTGACTCTGGAGCAAGCATGGCCATAGCAATTGAGTTTTTCAATGTGTCTGCCCATGCACGGGATAAAAAAGGACATCCTCAGGCCCTAAGTTACCTCCAGGGTGATGGAGCAAGAAGGCTTTGCCACGGGGGAAGCATTTGTTCAGCTTAGGTTGCTGCTTGATGTGTTTCCAGAAAGTTGCTACACGAAAAAAAGGAACTAAATGGGAAAAAACCCTTAAAAATTAACTGGCAATATTAGGCAGCACACAGCTAGGAAGGGCCATGTTTACAGTCCTTGAAGGAACATCAGCTTGCTAGCATTTATCAGATTAGGGGGAAGTTTCCAGAAGACAAAGCCATTTTTTGGTTTCACTCTCTGGCCACAAAAGTAACATTCATAATTTTAAATTAATATGTAGGTATGGGACCATCTCAGAACCTCTGATGGAATTTATATTTGAGGTTTTTTGAAGCATGGGAATGGTACAATGGTTAAGCTACAAATACTGTAGCTGGGAACTGCCAGAATTCCAGGCCCTGATCCTGCAGAGGGATGTGATCAAGTGGATGGCTGTTGCCATATGTGGGGTTTTTTTAATGTCAGAGTTCCTGTTTCATTGTAATCACAAAAGGACAGGAAAAACACTCATTTCTGTAAAGCTGTCATTAAACAAACTCTTTCTGTTCATTTCTTCTGGAGCACTGGTAGCAAAGTCTTGCCCTATTGCATGGCAGCATTGGGCTGGATCCCAATGAAGGGCAAAATGCAGAAATTCATAATAAGAACCAAGCTCATTACAGGCTCTGAATCCATAAAACTTCTAATTATTAAATATTTTGGAAGGAACTCAGAGAAATTACTTAGAAAGACGAGTAGTACCTGCACTCTGATCCTTAACAAGTAAAAAGTGTTAAGCATTCTACTTTTTGTTGTTGTTACAGTTTTGTTCCCTTGCCATACTCAGGAGACCCCTTTATTTCAAATTTAAAATAGTCTATGAAAATCTGTATTGACGTAATAGCTTATTAGGCTACAAGCAAAATATTCCCAGAACTAATTTTTAATTAATATAGTTCACTGAAAACTTATAAAAGATTCATACATAATATGATAAAAGAAATAAACATCCTCAATACCATATCAAGTTTCTTTTCTTTGTAAAAGTTTTTTTTTTTTCCTCTTCTGCTACCAGCACAATAAAACCAACCCTTACAAAACTCCCTTGCACTTGTCTTTGGCAGCTCTGTCAGGTGGGATATTTTCTGAGATGTAAAATGGTGCTTAGCAATTCAGGGTCAGATTTGGTCACCTGTTCTCACTTTGGGTCCTGCCTCTCATTAACAGCCCCTGGTTTAAATCCAAACTTCTCTTGGAGTTTGTCCCTGTACCCCCAGCAAGCTGCCCCAAGCCACTGGCAACCATCTCCCCACCTGGGCCAGTTGTATGGGAGTCAGGAGGTAATTAAAAGGGGCAAGAAGAAGGGAATTCCTCTCATCCTCATTCCTCATACGAAGTCCCAGCTCTCAGCACCAGGTTCCCTTTGGGAGGAGACACTGGCATCTCCAGAGAGGACTTTTGGCCACATTTCTGGGAAAGGAAGGGCGATGCTGGTCTTGCTGAGGATGAGGAGGTCCCACCTGCAGATCCTGACAACCAGGTCACAGGGAAAGGTCCTCTGAGAACTGGGAAGCTCTGTCTCCAGTCTTTCCAGCACAGATAAACCTTCTGTGACCTGTTCAGCACAAACCCCTTGCACTTGGCTTTGTTAAAAACTCCTTGGTGGACACATGGAAATTGGTGCTTAAAATATACACCTACCCTAGAGCCCTGCCTGTCCTGTTCCTGACACCATCACCACAGCCAGGAGAAGAGTGATGGGACAGCACGGGCCAGCTCTTGCCTAATTAATCCAACTGAATACCTTAGACTAAGGATAACCCTGTGTGTTTGACAGGATTTAGTCTTGTGAATTCTTGATAACCTTAGCCCCCTGTGTAGCTTTAAGATACGCAGCGTTTTTCAGAATTAGGTCTTAAGGGCTTGAAGAAAAAACATTTAAAATAAACAGGCATTTTCCTTTGACTTTGGTGAGCTTTGGTTCAGCCTTTAAATATCAGTCAACACTTTTGATCCAAGTACAAAAAATATTTTTAATCCTATTTCCAAGCCCCTTATTGCTTGCTTTACTCTGCAAAACTTCTTGAGCTCTGGATTTGAATAGGGAAATATTAACCAAAACAATCACCCTATTATTAGTCGAAGTTTTAGCTTTTAAATTCAATAAAAAGTACCACTGGGTATTCTTTAATGTTATAGAAGAATGATTAATTTAAGGTTCAGGTGCAAGACAAGGTCAGGAAAGAATTGTTACTGCATACAGCGAGCATTTCAAGATGAATTTGTAGTTTGAAGTATCATTTTATGATGCATTTTCTGTTTTGTTATCAGGGGAAGTATGATGGGTGACATACGAGTGATCACAGTGTTTTGGTGCAATGTTCTGTGATGGGCTTTTCATAAAAATTAGCTGACAATGTCATGAGTATACAAGTAAATTTATAGCTTTCATACTGGACTGCCATTCCCACAGCTATTTCCAATCACTTGGGCTTTTTATTAAGTTTATTGTTCTTTTATTGTTCAGTGGAGTGTAAGCAGTGAGATTACAAATAAATGTAAGTTGCAGTGGGGATGAAGTCAAGCTTGCTGAATTAGGGAAGATGCAAGCAGAGGAGAGCAGAAATTAATTAGAGTCATTGGTGAGATGAGAGCCCATGTCCTGATGTCTCTTGTCAGACACCCAGCCCCTGCTCAGTGCTGGAGGCTGAGGGGCTCTGCCTGCCCCAAACCCAAGTCTCAGGTGGGTTTCCAACATGCTCCCCATGCTTTTTGCTTTTCTGCCTTGGTTTGGTTGCACTTTTCACTTCTTACTCTTGCACAACAGGACCAACAAGTGAAGGGTGGTGAAGTTTCTCATTTTTGTATCATTCTCATAATATCTCCAGCATGAAATCTTCACCATTTATTTCCCTCTACTTTTTTCCCCCCCTTCAAAGAGTGAATACTTTATCATTTTGGTTAATATCCTGACCAGCAGAGCAGAAAATCAGACTCATAGCTTTTAATGACACATTTTCAACTGCAAGTTAGCAAAAAAAAAAATAAAAATCATTTTTATGTGGTTCTGCAATACTTATACAGACTTCTAGAAATATAATTAAAATTTGTGTTCCTTCTTTGTTATTACTGCAGTGGACTCCACTTAAACTGGATGCTGTTTGTCTGGGCAATCAGACAATAGCTGGAATCCAAAAGCAAATCGATTTGCTGTGTGGCTTGTGCTATTACTTAAGTTATAAATAAAATGATTTTTCCCAGATGGCTCCCTGATGGCCCCACACTCTTGCCAGTACCAGCTACAGCTTTTCCATCCCTGCTGTGACTCCCTCGGGCATCCCCCAGCCACTCACCCCTCCAGCCTCCCTCCTGCTCCCATGTAAGTTCCCCAAATGGCCCAAAGCTTTGGCAGGAGCAGAGCTGAGTAAAGTTGGAGGAGATTCCCCAGGAATTCCCCAGGTGGCTGTAGGGCACCCCTGAGGCTCTGCAGAAGCCACCAGCCTGGCTGAGCTCTGGGTTTCAGCTTGGAGGGCCAGCATCCAGCTCCAGTTCAGTGGCATTTTTTTGGCTGAGATGGGGAGGATGCTCAAGGATTCCCAGCCCAGGCTGAGGGCAGGACCAGGTTTTCCCCTCTCTCAGAGCCAGCTGAAGGTCCCCATGCTGGGAGTGCCCATCTGAGACCTCACTGGTGCCAGCCCTTCCCATGCCTGTGCTGCTTTGACAAATAAACCTGATGGGGGGATGGGACCACACACAGGTGGGGGATTAAGGGATATTTCAGGTGGGAAGTTGGTCTCCTAATTTATTTTTCTCAGTTAGAAACAGAAAGGGTAACTTCTCTCAAGGGTGCATATTTACTTCACAGGCAACTTTTCCTCCCAGAACTGTGGGCAGGGCTCCATTGGAAGCTAAATATACATTGGAGAGCTTGGTCCAGACACTGACCCGTGCTTTGTTTTCATTTTGCCTTTTCAAGATGACTAAAATCACTCATCTTACATGCCACATTTTTGTAATTTTTTTTTTTTTTTTAGAAAGCTGGGAAGATGTAACCAGTAATCACACAGCATTTGTAATAGAAGGAAAACAACTATGGTGAAAACAAGTATATTGGAAAATTGTACGACTAAAAATAAGTATTTTTCCATGAACACAATAGAACTATATTGAGAATTACAGGCAAAAAAAAAAAAATCAATAAAATCCAGTATATAATAACTATAGAGTTCAAACAAAGTGCATTCATTCCTTAGTCCCTAGGAGGACCCCAGATATATACGTGCAAAACTTAATGAAAATCAGACTTTGTTGTGTCATCAAAAACAGCAAAGGAATTGGCTGTGTTTTTCCCTGTGTTTTGGCTCATCATTGCACATAAATGTAGCACCTACTTAGAGGACCAAGCCTTGCTCCCATTAAAGGCTGTTGCAAACCTCAGACAAACTTTGGGCCAAGACTGGGGGCCCCAAAACCTGCTCTGAGGGAAGGGGGGACCTTGGTGGGGAGCTGGGTTTGCTCTGGGTTTGCCTGGGAGGTTGGGCACAGGGGGAGCCCCTCACTCCCCCTGACCTGCTCCAGGGTAGAAAAATCATGGCACCCACATTGGGCACCAATAAATCTGTCAGGTTTAGCCAGTAACTCAGTCACAGATCTCTCCATTATTCCCCCCATCACCTCCCAGGGGAAGATAAGGAAGGGAAGAAAGGGAAAAGGCTTGAAGTTTGGGGGAAAAAAAGCAACTAGGATAAGTTTAGAAAAGTAGCAATGGCGAATTACAAATATATATATATATATAAATATGGAACTCACCCTCTTCAGTTGGTGACTGCTTCCCAGAGAGAAAAGTCCATTTGAACTCAGCAGCCTTAGAGGGACCAAGGTGCTCCTCCTGGTGAAGGCAGCAGGGACCTGTCCTGGTGGATGATGTTTCTCCTCCAGCAAGGGGATGAGGAGCAGCAATAACAAACAAGCAGACCCCAAGCACAGCAGCACAGCAACCAGAAAGCTCCCAGAGGTTGCTCTTGGGAGCCATTTTATCCTGAGCACCATGGGAAGGAATCCTGTAATTTGGGTCACCTGGCCCATCCTCTCCTCCCCACAGCCACAGCTGCTCCCCAGTAGCACAGCCACAGCCTGGCAGGTGCTGCTGCTGTCCCAGGAAAGGTGTTTTTTTTTCTATCCTGGTCTTCTCAGACCAGGACAATCTCCTTAGCTGGCTTTCAGCCATGGCTGCAGTTTGTGTTTCTACAAACAAACATTCACACTTGCCCAATGGATTTTATAACAAAAAGTCTGTGGTTAGGTTTAGGGCAGAGAGACATTTTTTTAGCTTAGTTTTCGGTTTAGAATTCAGGAGAAGGCTCTGCTGTAATTTCACCCAATGCTGGGCAGTGCACCTTTTGATTCATAGAACTACAGCATGGTTTGGTTTGGAAGGGACCAAACTTGGGGCAGCCACAGCTTCTCTGGGCAACCAGGGCCAGGGTCTCACCACCCTCACAGCAAGCAATTTCTTCTTCACATCCAGTCTCAATCTTGCCTCTTTCAGCTTGAAATTGTTCCATCCCTGCAGGCCCTTGTCCCAAGTCCCTCCCCAGCTTTCCTGGAGCCCCTTCAGGCCCTGGAAGGTGCCCTAAGGAAATCTCCCAGCCTGGCTCCAGAGCATCTTCATGGTGTCCTTTGGGCACACTCCAACAGCTCTGTGTCCCTACATGAACAACACAAGAAGTGCAGTTTCACCTTCCCTGTCTTCCTACTGACCCTGAATCACTCAACTTTACCTCTAACCATTTTTAATAAAGTCAAGGGAAAGATAATACTGAGAACATTTATGATGAAGTTTAACCTGCAAGACCCCAAGCCAAGGCTGGTTGAAGCCAGTGAGCCCTTCTGTTGGTGTCCATGGCCTTGATAAACTTTTACTGGGGATGGAGACCCACCAGGAGCCCTGCAATTAGGAACCCATCCAGCTCGGCCTCTGCTTTGCTTCACTTAGAAAAAAAGAAACCAAACCAAAACAACATTTTATTTTGCTCATTGAATGCATACGGGAAAGGATGAGAATGGAGACATCCATCCTGGCTCCCAGCCAACCCAGTTTTGGCCAAGAAGCAAGTTTCCTATAAGTTAAAGATATGATACAAAAAAGAAACCCCATTGTTGTTCCAGTGTTCCAGCCTTTATTTGATTGTTTGCAACTTTAAAAAAAAAAAAAAGAAGAATGAAAAAAGAACAAAGAAACAAAAAACCAAGGGCAGGGAAGTGTAACTTGTAACTTGGTTTAAGAAATAATTCTTAGAACTTTCTTTCCCAGAAGACAGGCAGCCCCAGCCCTGATACAATGGCTGGCTCTGGGGCAGCAACCTTAAAATGAAGTTTTGCAACTCCTTGTGAGATGAGTAATCCTTACTTCTGCCCCACTCACATGAGCAAGGGATACTTAAGTAAGAAATGGTTGAAGGGTCTGGCAAGCTGACAGGGGCAGAGGCATGAATTGAGCAATGGCTTGGAAATCTGACTGCCAGCATCTCCATAAACGTGGCATGAGTTTCTTTCACAGGGATTTTAGGCATGGGCACAGTGACCCTGGGCTTAGTAGGCAGCTACTCAGTGCCTTTCAATTTGCTCAAACACTTTCCTTCAAAAAATAGCCATATTAACTGTATTAACATATTTTTGGAATTTAATTTATAGAAACATGATTGTGGTTCATGGGGTTGGTGAGGAGAAAGGCACACCTTGCTAAATCCACCCAGTATTTTAAGTCTTGGATTGATTTTCAAGCTTCAAGGTATCAGTTTAAACTTGCAAAGCTTGTAGTAGGATTACTGGGTTTTTGTATTTGTTAGATCTTCCCAAGTGCACTTTTCAGCTGCTGATAAACAGTATCTATATTTATTTTCACCTTTCTGGAGCTTTTTATGGGAATTAGTCAGGCTGAATCTCAGGGGACAGCTTTATTTTGTTAAATCTCCAACACATTTTGTTTCATGTTGAGTCTTTGGGAGCTCTAATACGTTTTGGGTGGGTAATGTTTCCATATATTACTCCTCCATTCATAATCCATTACTTGGATAATTCCTCATTTGTGAGACCTGGAGAAATTATGGTATTCACAAGCATTTTTTGAATATTTATATAATGTCATAGCAGGGCTTAGGATATTAGTTGGCTGGAGACAAAGGCAAGATCTGCAGTTATTCTCATACTTAAGTGCTAGTTTGATTCCTTGGTAAATTGCAAGCTTGGAAGGGAAAGAATTCCTGAACAAGGAGATGACATTGTAAAGCTGTTGTTTCAGCAGCTGCTGCCCGGAAGAGGGGATCTGAATTTTTACTGCACAGAACTATTCCACAGAGTTAGGAATATCAGCCCAAAGTCAGCCATCCCCCCCCTCTGTGTGTGCTGGGCAGGGCAGGAGCATCCTGAGGGGGTGGGAAGGGCTGGGATGTGCAGGAGGGGATGTCCTGGTGTCCTCATGGAGAGCTCATCTTGAGCAGCACTTTGGCTCTTCCAAAGGCACAGACTTGAGTGGTGCATTCCTGGAATTCCTCCTTGTGCTTTTATCCCCACATTCCCCCTGCTCTTTCAGTGAAGTTAATCCTGGCTCCTACTTAAAGGCTTTTCCTGGTGTGGAAGGTTCTGCCTCCCCACTCCTCAGGAGATCCAAGTGTCACCGGCAGGTGAGTGGCTCCTCGGGTGGATCCTGGGATTCTTCCATAGGAGAAGTTAACAGCCTTAGTTCTGCACCTGGCTATGATAAAAGTGACATTTACAGAAGGGCAAAACCACTACTCATGAGCTTCTCCAAAGTGGAAGGGGTAGAACAGATCAGCTAAGTGGGCTGCCACAAACCAGGCTCAGGATTCAGAATGAATATGTCTCCTGAATCCAATTTCCAGTTCCTGGGTAGTAGGTATTTTTTCCTGTCTCCTTTCCTTTGTGGCAGGGGTTCTCTTGTGACAGTAACTAATGGGTTGCAATCATCATGGTTCTTACAACAGCAGCAGAACCAGGGAGTGCAACAACAAGGCTGCAGTGAGTGATCCATTCTGGCAAGCTGACAGTCTGCAGAAGTTTATTAGATGTAAATAACATTGGATTTAGTCCTGAGTCCCTTTTAGAGACTCCTCCTGGTTCTGGGACCCATTGCATGGGAAGGGAATATTGGAAGGGGGCCTGAGAGTGGGAATTGCCCCTTCCATGACACAACCCAAAACATAACACTTGCCAGTGGGGGATTCCCAAATGCCACCATGGGAATATTTTTCCCCTCTGTAAACTAATGATCCAGTCATCCCATGCTTCACCACGTGCTTAACTTGGTAACCAGCTTAAAAGTAACCAGTTTACTGAACTGGGTGGCAAAGGGATTTCCTGAATGTCTGTTCTTGTGCTCACTCCAAGTGAACTGTGTACACCCATTATTTTTAATGGAATATGTCCTGGGCTCTTTGGCTCCTTCTAAAGAGACATCTGAGTTGTTGCAGGGTGGGTTGGGGTGGGGTTTTTTTGGTTGGTTTTTTTTTTGTCATTGGTTTTTTTGATGTTGTTTTGTTTTTTATCTATGGGTCTTGGATTTAAGCAGAACTCTCTTTATGGGAAGTGTGATGTTGCTTCTATCGATTTGGCAACTGGGGAGAAGGTGTTAGTGGGTGACCTTGAAAAATGTGATAAGTGGCAAGGGTGCTGAAAGGTTGAGGCACAAATGGGATGGCTAAAAGCATATTTATTTCTAGCCTGTGACGATAGAGAGGGGTGAAGTTCATGGATCTCCTTTCCACTAGAAGAAGATCCTCAGTAGCCATGAAGTACTTTCCACCACATTCTTCTCAGCTTTGCAGAGGAAATATTCACAGCTGCCACAGGGTTATGTGAAACCTGACAACAGTGAACCTGGAAGCTTTAAAAAGATAAATGAAGGGGAAATTTTAAACCTGAGACCCATATGCTGCTCTGGTTTGTGTTGAAAATTATACAGAAAGAGATTGAAAATAACAACAACAACAAAAAAAAAATTGCATGAGGAACATTGTAAACATTTCTTTTACTCTGCATACAGCAGATGCATGTGAATGCAGCATGTAGCAGCAGAATAAGGAAATTACCAAACATTTCCCAACCTCGTTCTGTCTGAGATGGAGCAAACATCCCCCCTGGGGTACAGATGGTTCCTGTACTACTTTGGCATCCATAGAAATATTTCTGTTTGCCAGAATGAAGGGGAGATTTTGGCTGTTAATGATTTATTATGCTCAGCACAGTGATAATTCAGAGGTTTTCCTTGTAAATTAGCCTGAACTCTTCAAATAAAACTATGAGGACCAGTCCCTATCCCTGCAAACAATCCAGCCTGGTTGTGCAGAAGCAGCTGAGCTTGGCTGGTTCATCAGTGAGCAGCAGAAAAATAGAAAACGCTCATAAAAAAAGGAGTTTCTAAACTCTGAAACTGTTTCCTATTGCAAGAAACACCCCGAGGTGCCTGGGTGCAGGCAGGGGATGGTTTTCCAGCTCTGTGGTGTGAGCACAGCAGTGATGAGATCTCATCTCCTGTGGATCCTGGCCAGCAGAAGGAAACGGGAAACCAGGGGACATGGAGATAGACCTGGCAGGAAAAAAAATAGGCTCAACAAGTCCTCTTGCTGAAACATTTAAATAAAACTGTTCTTAGAGATTCTGATGTGAAGGCCCCGTGCTGGAAAAGGAAGAAATCCTCCATCTCCTGCTGGCTACAAAGGGTAGGGGAGGTTCTACCTAATTCTGGGAAGTGTTGTGGCAGATAATCAGAAAAATGGGAACAGAAAGGGTCATTCTTTGAGATTCCCCTAGTTCTAGGGAAAAAACCAACAACTCTGACATTCAAAGAGTTCTTCAACCAGGACATTTGTTGCTTTGACTGGTTAAAATAAAGGTTAAAAAAAAGGGAGAGCAGCTGTCAGCTTGTTCTGATTTCTGAAATACTGCCACTGGCCTGGACACTGCATGTGTAGTTCCTTATTTTTCCAGGAGTATATTTACTGTGTTTCCTCATCTATGCTCCAGAACTCGATTGTCTTTCCAAGTATTCCCACAGCAAAGAAAATTCAGGCTCTTGCTAGGCTTTCCCCACTGTATGTATTGCTTTGGAGCACTTACATTTGTTAGCACCTGGGGTAGCCTGATGCAAAACTTTGGATAAAGCTTAAAATAAACCCAAGGGATGCTTATCATTAGCAAAGTGCTTGATGAAGGGCCCCCTCTCCCACCCATCAAGTGAGCTGCTTCGGAATAATGAGATTAAAAAAAAAACAAAAAAAAAACCCAGAACCAACCAAACAAAAAAACAGCAAGCAAAAACCACAACCTGGGATTCTTTGTATTTGCCTTCTGGGCTGCCAGGCTGCTTTGGAGTTGGAATTTTCCTCTATGATGGTGGAAATGAGATAGTACTTGTTGTTGAAGTGGCATTTGAGTCTCAAGGAATCAGCTGGTTCTGAGTTCAACTTCACAAAGATACAGGAGATTTTTTGGCACAATACTGGACACCGAGTATTGTAGCATTATTTCATGTTTCCCTCAATGGGCAAGTCCCAAATACATCCTGTTTTTAAGTTGTATGTTAGAGGAATAAGAGGCTTCTGGAGACAGATTAATTTATAAAGTCAAGAACTGAAATTCCTTCTTCAAAGATGTGACACTCACTTGAAGTCCTCACAATAAGCTGACGTGGGTGCAGGAACAATTGGTACTCACTGCTTTGTTTATCTCTAGGACTTGAATTAATTAGTACTTAGAAATGCTTTTGAAGTATCTCATTCATAGAAGGCATCGAGTTCCTACTGACTGCAGAGAGCCATCTTTTAAGGCTTCAACTTACCTCCTCCAAGAGGCTGTGCTGGAGGTTCAACCTTTCTGGAGACACTGCCTTAATACACTTTGTCACTCCCATCAACTTCTTTGGGAAAAATAAATAAATGGTGGCTGAGTAAACAAAACTTCACAATTAACCCACATAAATAATTAAACAGCTCTAGCATTTTCCTTTTGGTAATCATGCCTCTTGACACTAAAATATGTGGAGCCACCAAAGCTTTTTGAGGAACTGGTGCCCTTTCCCCCTCCTTTGCTGTTGTCTGTGGCTCCTTTGTCCCTTGACTTTCAGGTGCAGTTCCGTGGGTTCAGACTGAGATGAGTTCATTCACACCTGGCTGTGGGCAGACAGATGAAATCTGTGCCTTGGACATAGTGACTGAGGCAGGAGAATGCAGGAGGCATGGAAATAGCCCTGTCTTGAGCAGCCCCTTGTCCCCTGCTCTGTGTTGGGTGTCAGCAGATGCTATGTGCTGTGGCACAGGGCCCTTCTTCACTGGAGATGAAGAGACCTTTGCATTCAAAACTACTGTCCTTGGAGAGGGGCAGGGGGTGAGGAGGCTGCCTGGGTCTGTCGGATGCTCCTGGTGGGTCCCTGCTGTCCCCAGGTCCTGCAAACCTCCCAGCCAGGTGCTGCTGGATGGATCTGCTTATCTTTTCCTTCAGAGTTTGCCTGGAGGGATGAGGAGTTAAAACTTCTTCCCTCAGTGTTAGCAATCCGTGCTGGATAATAGGTGCTTTTAAACCAGAGGAGAGAGTGAATGAGAAGGGAAATAAAGAAAAGTGCTGACTTTATTCTCAACCTGGGGAGCCCTATGCAGTGGAGGGCAGCATCACTCTGCCATGGCACTGCAGCAAATTTCAGGAGGAAAATGGTTATTTCTTCTCTGAGGCCCAGCCATTTGTCAGCTATTGAGACACACTCCTGCTCCACTAACTCCTGCAAAACTCTCACTGAAGTGAGGAAAGGAGAGATGTCCTAAAGCTCACCCTGCTCACCTTGTCCTTGCAGAAAGCCAGGGAGGAAACAGGAAAACTGAAGCTTTTGAGGCAGAGATACATTTTCTTTGCTTTTCTGCAATGAAGTTGGGACATGCAAAGCAGAAAACAGAATGTCATATAAGCAAAAGAAGAGGAAATTAAAAAGTAATCCAGGTCTGGAGGCCAGAACCTGGTCCAGCTTCTCCTGGGAGGGTCCCCTGCTCCAGGGGGTGAGGTGGGAGCTGGTGAGGGGTGGTTGCAATGCACCCACTCTGTGTCAGGGGTCTGAAACATGAAGAGGAGGTTTGCATTTTGTGATATGGAAACCTGGTGATCACTAAAAGGCAGATCAGACTTTCCTGTGGCTTTTGGTGTTGATGAGTGGGAGGGTAACCTGTTCTTGTGTTGGCTCAGAGCCGACTGGAAGCAGCAGTTCTGTTCTGGAGTCAACCCAGAAACTAATTTGTTTGTCTGAATGCAAAATCTACCTTGTCTGGCCTCACGTGTTTTATTTACTGCTCCATCTTTTTGGAGCTCATTGTCAATAGATTTACAAATACTGTCCCTTAGTGAGGAATTCCTAGGAAGAATTTTTTTTTATATGGGATGTTCTCAGTTATCCTTCTACCCACTACTTAATGTGCAATGTTTATTTATTGTTCTGTTGCACGATTGCAATAAACAATTGTAGCTGTCAGTTTCTTCTGATTAAATACCGTATTTGTTAAATAAATAAAATGATAGTAATGAACAGGGCCATTCTTTGCATGTAATGTATGACTTTCATATTTCTGACACTTTGGAAGATATATGAAATGCTGATATGCAAGAGAAGGCTTGTAAATCAAAGGGAGCTGGAAAAGATTCGGATCTGCTTTCCAGCAGAGGGTCATCTTTGCCATTATAAACTCTGAGGGTACTTTTGACTTCTCTCTGGGCCAAGATGTGCAGGTTAGAACAGGAAGCTGGACCCAGAGGACGTTCATTAACAGCTCATGAAGGGAGGATTTTAAGACACATGAGCTCTCTCAGGATATGCAGAAAGATTTGTGCCCACAATTAATGGGTCAAGGTGCTGGGTCAGGATTACATGTGGTGTCTCTGTCCATGTTTCTGACGATCAGCACCCCCAGGTTGGCTTTGCTGTAACCATTACTTATTGGTCCCAGCAGAGCCACAACTGAGGTGCAGGGATTTTTTTTCCTCCCTCAGATCTGAATACGGATAACGCGGAGGCACAACCCGCAGATACTGTCATGTGTGCTCCTTAATTAAACAATTGATTTTATCTTCATGCAAATTAAGCCGAGTTGCTTGGGCTCTTAAATCACGTGACTGATGCTGCAGACTCCTCCGTTGGTGGGAGTAAGGTGTTAAGTTTGGTTGCTGGAGGTGTTACAGCAGCAAAGAATTTCCAAGAGCATCCTGGCAGTGGAGCTCAGCAATTCCCACCGATTCAGTAATTCATGGGCAAGGTACTCTCACACCTCCTCTTCATTTTATTCTCAGTATTCCGCAGAGCAACCTTATCTCCACCTATCAATTATTGTGGTATTAATTTATATCACTCTGTATATCTCTCTTACTTTGCTGTTTGTTGCATGCTTGCTTAAAATATGTCAACGTCCCTGAGTTGGGTTCTGTAAAATGAGGCAGGAGCTGAACACTGCAGGTTTATTTATGTGCTGGTGCCACAGCAGGCGTTTGGAGGTTTGTTGTTTTTTTTTGTTTTGTTTTGTTTTGGTTTGGTTTGGTTTGGTTTGGGTTTTTTTGGTTTTTTTTTCTTGAGAAAGCTTCAATAATGAACAAAAAATAAGATTTAAAAAGTTGTCAGAAGAGTACCCAGAGATACCGTGCAAACAGGAAGCGTTTTGATTATGTTCGCTGGTGCAAAATTAGTAAAGAGTCTGAAATCGTCTTGTGCTTACAGATTCCATTGTTTCCAAAGAATAATTCCATCTATTTTAACATTTTCAAGTATAATTCCATTGGTAATAGCTCTTCCTTTGATTGTGAACTACGCTAATTGAAAGGTGTGGTGCAGTGTCTGTTTTGGCAGTTACGCTTGTATCTTTTGTTTAAAAACTCAAAGTGTTGGCTTTCCTGTCCAGCCTTCCTTAGTATTTTCTGTTTTGGTGATGTGATGACAGACTTACAGTGTGTTTCCTTGTGTGTATGGTAACAGATGTTTATGTGAATAACAGACTTTTTTATGAAGGCTCACACTTTATAGCCAAATACTAATTAAAAATAATTGCATGTAAGCATTTTTGTTTATTCCCTGTTGTGCATCTTTAATCATTTGAAATCACCTGCAGTTGAAAACTGAGGCAAAGATTTGATACTGCAATTATAAGAGGCCATCTGACTCTCTATTAGAAAGGAGCAGCAACATATTTGAAGAGGAAATTATTACAAAACGTATGTGAATGCTTGGCCTCTCTGAATTTGCTTTTATACAGGATGAAAATACCAATGCATTATTTTGTTAAACTAATAGGAGTTTAAGGTATATTATCTACCAAAACAATCCTTTCTTGACTGACATCCTGTTCGGGACATATTCTGTGCACTAATAAGCTCATTACAAATATATTTTAATTAGACGTGTAACAGATGGTTCAGAGTAAATACGGGCAGTAGTACTTTTTAAAGAAGAAGAAAAAAAACCCAGCATCTTTTTAAGGACTCAGCAGCTCAGTTTGGATTTTATCAATAGCTGATTGAATTAAGCAAAGGGAAAATTACTGTCAAAGGCACTTGAAATAATGAAAGAAGTAAAAACTAAACAAAAACAAAACCAAACCAAACCCAAAACACCCAGCCAAAGCCAGACTTGACAGAACTCTGTGTGCTCAGTAAAGACAAAGCAATACAGAACTCAAAAGGCCATGTTCTCATGGTTTGACAGCACCTTCATGTTAAGACAAAAGCAAGGGAGAGAATTATTTTAGATCCTGCCTGTCACTGACTTGCAGCACCTGGGCAAAAGGCCCCCAGAATTCAGGACACTGCCTCTGTTTTGGTAGGTTTGGATCCATAAAATATTGTCTTTTAGAAAAGGGGATTTGCTTTGCTCAGTTTCCTTTTTTGTTGTGACAGAGGGGTGAATAGGAATGGTTAATCAAGCCCACTGTGTGGTGGTTCCCAACTAAAGGAACTGCTCTGCATCTCTGTTCTCATGGGGGAACAGAAATGCAAGAATTTAGAGAAGGTTCATAGAATGCCAGACTGGGGGGGACCTCAAGAATCACCTGTTCCAACCTTTCTAGGTAGGAACATGATAAATTATCATCCCTTCTTGACTGTTTTTATTTGGAGGAAAACTTGGTCAAACTGGTTTCATTTGGGTTTTCTTTTTAAACAGGAAACAAATCCCAGTATCATGAAGCCTGTGTTTTAGTTTTCCCATGGTACCAGGAGAGTGACAGCTCTTCAGAATATTTCCCTCCTCTGGTACCCACTGCTGAACCTCTTCTTGGGAAGAAAGATCCCAAACCAAAATGCTGGTGAAGCTCAGGACTGCAGAGACTCAATGATTGGGAAAAAATGTTGAGCAAAATGTAAAATAACACTGCCCCACCCTTAGGGCTGGATCTGCTGGGGTGTAGCTCTCATATGTGTAGATATACATTTATATATGTGTATGGATATATACACACACACTATAAAAGAGACAAAAGATTGTCCCCAACATGTGCCACCACCAGAACCAGCAGGTGCCTGGCAGGGATGTGCCTGGCATCTAATCGACCCCCATGCAGTGGACTATCAAATGCTCTTGTTCCTTTTACCTTCTGGAACCTAATATCTTAGGGTAAACATGGCTCCAAGGAGGATCCAGCAGAAAAATTATATGATATTTGACCTTTCTGTAACATAACATTTCTGGAAAATATTATCACACATGAGATTTTGTGGAGTAATATTGGGATTAATTATGTGATAGATGTAGCACACTGTGAGCATTTTTCACATTGTGCTGGTGCAGATAGGATGAAGCTGTCTGTAATTCAGGCAGCAGCAGGACTGGGATTCTCTTCTGGGTTTGGAGAAAGATTTCAGGTTTAGAGCACTACCAGGTGAGTGAGAACAGGTTTTGCTTATCAGGCTCTTTCTGGGGCTGCAGCTGCAGGACATGTCTTGCAATCACTGATAGCAAATTACTACCTGGTTCTGGTTCTGACCTAAATTAGCAGCTTTACTCCAGTGCTACCATGTCCACTTCCAGAACCTGCTCCTTGCTCCCACCACAATGAGTAAGAACACATGAAACTCATTTCCAGAAGCATTATGGATGTCACAGAAGGTAAATGAGCAATTGTACACTAAGGTAAACAGAGGAAGATTTTTTGTTGGGTTGGTTTTTTTTGTTTATTTGAGGTTTTGCTGTTGCTGCTGTTGTTATTTGTTTGTTTTTACCTCTTGCACAGCTACTGGAAAATAAAGCTACTGGAGAGATGATTAAAGCTGGTAACCAACAATTACCTAGTATCAGAACCTTGTGAAGATTACAATTTATATGAACATAAATGAACATATTATCAATAGTTTTTTCATTATTTCTAATGAAACTAGATCTCAACATCATATCAGAACTAGATTTATCATCAGAATGCACTGACAGGGAGATGTCTGGATGGAAAGTCCCTTCCAGAGATAGATCTGTGGAGCCACCCCAGTGTCACACCCATCTGCTGGGAGGAGGATGCTGCACCAGCTCAGGTGCCCACATCCATCCCACCTTTGGTGCTCCCTGCACTGGGACAGAGCTGTCCCTGCACCAGCAGATCCCAAAGGCTCAGAGAGCCTTGTGGCAGCTCTTGGGGTGGCAGGGGGGATATAGGGTAAAGAGGAAGGGAACCTGGCAAAGTTTCAGAGGAATAAGATAAATGAAGTGGATGGGGAGGCTGATATTGCAGAAGATTTCTTGCTACTGGGGAATTGGATGGAAGTTTTGGTGCATTTGGTGCATGTTGTAATTAGCAGGTACTGAGGAGTGTGGCTTTTAGCTAAAGCCAGTACAGCTGGAATGCTTAATAAATAAAGATTTGACTTTACAGTAATTAAAATCCTGAGGACTTGACAGCATCCCTGGAAAGATTAATCACAGGCAAAGTCTGGTTTAAACAGTTGTGATTTACACCTTCCTACTTTTTAAAAAGCAGCGACTGTTTTTCCCCACCCAGACCAGGAACACAACTTGACTGCCCCTTTCTGAACCACCAGGACTCCAGGTGTGTTGCTGAATTTGCAAAAAAGTTTAAAAAGTTACAGACAGGCTCTGGAAGCTGACTCAGTGTTTGCTCCATGCTTTTAACACCATCTTGTTACCTTTTATTTTGCATTAGCAAAGCAGATCGCTGCCTCCTTCCCCTCCGAGTGCCATATGCACATGAGTAGATCCTGGAGAAACTTCAAGGGTGTTGTTTTTTCCCCCATTTGTCGCAGTCTCTGAAAGCACAAAATATCCCTAAATTAAAAGATGACCTGAAAAGGAAGCAAAATTAGAATAATAGGTGCGAGGAATGTGCCTTCAGTCCTGTGAAAGAATGCTGTGTGGTAATTACTTGACATCTGTTTTATATTCTGTTTGAAAACACAGGTGCTCAACCCCAGTGAAAATTATAAATAAAAACTGAGTACTAAGTTTGAAAGACGAGAGAATACATGGGGGAGAAGAAAAGTAATCAGATAAGGGAGGGAAGGGGCTCAAGAAAGGATTAGGAGATGTCCATCCTTTTCCAGAGCTTGCTCCTGGGGAGGGGACACGGGGGGGACTGTCCCACACCCTGCTAGGGACAGGCAGAGGTGATGGAGGTGCCTGAATCCACCCAGCAATGCCTTCCAAGAGCTCTCCATTCCAGGTTACTTAATGGCATCATTTGCTCTCCATAGCAGAGCATGATGTGCAGATGGGTGGTGCAACAGGAATCATTATTGGAGGTTACAGCATGTTTCTCAAATTTTAGCTGCATTTTATTGGGAAGGTGGCAAAGGGGCAATCTGAAGGCATATGTGCTTTGCAGCACTTACATCCCTCAAGCAGACAGTATTGACAACATTTCCAAAGGCCCTTGGAAAAAAATGTTGAAACTATGTGGTCTAATATCTGTTCCTTGCCTAGATCCCATCTTATAAATGCTGCATCTTCCTGCACTTACATCACAGATTACATTATTCATTTTGCAATACAGCAAATGTGGTTGTGGATAAATGCTTGAAATGCTGCTTTTTTGCAAGTATCCACAGGAAAAAAAGAGACTGCTCCTTAAGTGCTTCGAGAGTAATATAGTGAGAATATCTAATGCAGAAATATTCAAAATATTTTCTAATATAAGTACATTTGAGCAGGCCTTTGAAGTTTTTAACCATTCAGAATGTCTTTTCCTGCTTTATTTCAGTATCTTGAGGGAATAAATGCCCTTTGCAGGAAAGCTGAACTCTTCCCCAGTTAAGCACTTGCACTGGTCGCAGGCTGGAAAGAAGTTCACTTCATATAATGTATGATGTGAATTAATTGTGACACCAGAAGTACAGGAGTGGCACCAGATGCTGTTAACTCATTGCTAGAGCAAGAATTGTCAAAGACATCTTTATTTAGGAGGTAAAAACATTAACAGTGGGGTAAACGACTGCACAAAGGAGAAAGGAATATTTCTTATCCCAACTTTAGCTTTCCTGTCTGCACTGAAATTTGCAAGCCTCCAGGCTGCATTATACTTTAGGCATATTGCAATTGTAAATTGGAGTGATCTGGGATTTTGCAGTATTTTGTATCAGATTATGACAGCTTTGCCCATATTGCTTCCTTTGTATTATGGTCACTTTATTTGACTCATTGTTTTTTTTTAAGAACATCATAAAATCTGTTTTAAGTGGGAATTGTTTCTTGCAATATTAAGCATTTTTTTTTTCATGAATCAGAACTTCACAGGTTTCATTCATATTTAAATATTCAGTCTTTCAGAGGAGGCCTGGCTTGTTTTATGCACCACGTGGCTCTCAGCTGAGAATCCCTATTTTAGGTTCAGTCCCATTTCTGCGTGTGGTTACGTAGCTATTCCAGCTGTGCTGGGCATCACACACTCCTTTTATATTTTTTGGATCATCTGCTTCTGACCAGGTTTGATGCAATCATGAGGATTTAATATCATTTGATCCTCATCGTGCATCTGATGCCCACAGAGCGGATGCTGACACTGGGATGGCCACAGGGATTGGGGTCTGGGAGCCCCCTGCTCCCCCACTCATCCCCTCCCCTCTTTGATGTTCACAGATAATTCCCTGCTCTCTGTGTTCTTTTTAACATCAACTTTGAACTCAGGTGACAAAATTTATTGAAGAGTTACCAATTGCCAAGAAATCTGCCTTGGAATATGTTTTTATTCTAACAGAAATAAAATTTTAAATGGAATTACGTTTCTGGCCAATAAGTGTTGGATGCAAGATTGATGATTAAATCATTTGCTTTTACTGTCTTGCATTAAAAAGTACTAGAAACAAATTTAATTGTTTTTACAGTAAACATTTAATCTTTATTCGTGAGGTAATTATTTCTGTCTGATGGATGAGCAGCAGTGCTGCAGAGCATGGCACCCGAGCTGCTTGGCAGCCACAGAAGGAAAAGACATCTCACGTCAGCTCTGCTGGGGCTGGCTGGAGGGGCACTTCCACCCTTCCCACTGGAGACTGGTGCTCAGCACTGTTTTATTTCTACTTTATTTTTTGCAGTTATAATTTCATTAAACCGCTGTCAGGAAATCACTGCAGCTTTAATTATTTGCTTCTTTTGATTAACTGCCTTAAAATAAACATTATGCTACTCTTTCCATCCCCTTCCCCTTTTTTTTCATTACTTATCCAACTTGTGCTGTTCATTAATCTTGGGGTTTTTCCATGACACCCTAATGGCTCCTGCTGCCCAGCAATCATTATCTCAGTGCCACTTGTCACCAGCTTTTCTATCCATCAGCCCCACTCATCCATCAGGGCTGCAGGGCTGCGATGTTCCCAGCCAGGGAGCTCTGGGCCCCCTCCATCTGCCCCCGGCCCCCTGCAGCAAAGATCACCCAAATCCTCCATTTCTCATCTTTGGGCACTAAGATGCTGTTTGTGCTTCTCTTCCCATCTATTGTCACCTCACACTCTGCTGCAGGACAGCAGAGATCAGGCCAAGGCCATAAAATTAAGCATTGAGGGGACATGAATACAGAGTATTCATGGAGGGGGGGCAGGGATGAGCAGGTACTGAGCCAACTTTCCTGGTGTTTCACTTCTGCCTCCTTTTCCTGCTTTTTTCTGTGTGTGTTTTGTTGTAATCTTATGGTTCTTGTGCCACTCAGACACTCAAAAACTGGAAAGCTGGCACTGACTTGCCTGACACCAGCAGAAACCTATGTTTATATATGCACAAGGAGGTTTTTTCCCCACTCTTTTGGACACGACCAGTTCATGTTTTCAAAGTTGTCTCCCAGCCTAGAAGGGGTAGAAACCTCTTCCTGAATTAAAGACATCTCCAAAACTTCAGCCTCCAAAATGAAGATCTGAACTACAGGGAAAGCTGGTGATAAACCCACAGGCAGCCCTAGGAAGAAGGACAAGTGCTTGGGTTCCCAAGATGTCCCCATGCTCCCCTTGCCTTCTGCCCTCCACAGACACAGTGGGATGCAGGACATCCTTGCATCTCATCCTCACACCCAGAGAAAGCCCCAACCAACTCTGTGGGTACATTGGATGGAGGACACGGAGGGAAACTCAACCTGCTCCTCACCCACCTATTCAATTCCACCACTAAACACATTTTCATCTTCTCTCAGACTTCTTCACACTCCTGTTGAACACCCTATTAACAATTTGTGTAAGTCTCTTGCCCGGAATATTACTGCTCCACCAGACTGTTGACTCCAATTTCATAAATGTGTAAGAAGTGAGCAAATTAAGTAGTATGAACTATGACAGTCCTCTGACACTGACAGTGTAGTGTACTGGCCCACACATGCTGTACAGCATAATGATTACATTACAATCTTGTGATATTATTCAAAATGACTTCAGATAAATGAATGATAAACTAGGGGTTATGCTTCCTTTATTACAGGGCTGATAAGGTAGCTAATCAGTGTCCAAGTATATGTCATTACATAAATTATGAACCAGGGTTTGATGTGTATTCCCAAAGAGCCAGAGCCCGAGTGTCATCTGGTATAAGTCTGCAGCCTGAGAAATGAATTCTGAAAACAGTCGTTTTTGTTCTAACTGTATTAATAAATTACTAATAAATAACCTTAAAAGGTTGCGAGAGAGTCTTTTAATCTATTAGCAGAATTTCATACTAACTAATCCTGCGTTTTCTTTCATATTGAAGATTAACTTCCCGTGCAAGGATTTGAACCCTCCTGCCCTCTCTGAAGGAGTGATCTTTTGACAGCTCTGAAAAGAATAAATAAAGCATGCAGATTGCTCCTCTCCTGCCTGGAATAAACTGGCTGCAGTTTGGAAAGCCAGGATCAAAGCTGCTGCCCAGCCTCTCAGCGGGTCCTGCTGCCTCCTTCTCAAGGTGGATGGATGTCAGGAGAGAGGTGAGCCCACTGATTACCTTCTCCCCCAAAACTGCCACATCCTCTCGTTTACCCCAAAACATCACTGAGGTGAAATGACCCATCAAGAATGTTGCTGGCTGCAATATTTTACCAAAATCACTGTGTTCAGACATGGTATTTTCAGGAAAAATGAAATAAGCTGCCTCTTATTTCTCTAGTGAACCACGCATCATTTACATGAAGTTAGAGGTCTGAAGCTGGTCTGCTCTCTAGGCAGTGTAATAGAGCATTAAAAATATATATGTTATTTTAAAAGCAATATATGATTTTTAAAGATATTTTGATGATATACTTTTCTGGAAAAATAAGGAAAAATCCCGTGATTCAAGAAAAATGTCAGTTTCCCATGAAATTTTAAAAGTGAACAGGCTTTTTTGCTGTTTTCCACAGTGAAACCTTTTTAGGAAAGGGGCAGAAAATATCTCTTTTGGAGGACAGGCTCCTCCTGCCAAAGGCACCTCCTGAAGGTCTCTGCCCAGCTCTCCTGGTGCTTGTATGGCCACACACTTCAGAACTGCAGAGTTGGGGGACTGACATTTGGCTTTGGTTACACGTAGATAAATCCAGTTGTCTGAAGTCTGTGTGTCTGACAAGACTTCATGGTTGAGTTCATCCTAACTGCGACTGAACTGAGCCCATCTGAGTGAAGATTGACTTACAGAGCACTCAGCTCCACAGCCTTTACTACCAGCAATGTTTACACAGTGCTCTCAGTGTTTCAGCTGTAATCCTACTGCTATCAGGATTCAGTTTAAACCTGATTTTTCATTTAGTTCCTGAAATATAGTTGGAGAGTCACTCGTGGCTTGTAGAAACAGAAGGGAAAGGAATGGGGCTTTTCCTTTTGGTGCTGCCCAACAACTGTAGCTGCTCCTGTAGTGGCCACAGCCCTGGCTGAGCTGTATGGTGAAGGTGTGGGAGTAATTTAATTCTATAATTTGCTTTGGCATTTGCTTGTCCAATATTCCTGGGCTGCATTAGCAGGGGGGAGGTTGGTTGAGGCCACCCTGGTAGTAAGGAGGCCATAGCTGCTTCATCTGCTGGAACTGGGAATATCAGCCTTGCTGATCAGGACCAGCCCCTTGCTCCAGTTGCCTCCATCTCTGAATTTTCCTGGCATGCTTTTGTAGGCCATCTCTGCTGGGGTAGGACCTGCACAAGAAGCCAGATCTCTGCTTTTGGTCACTTTCTGCTGGCAGAGCTATCCCAACATCTGTATCTGGGGCTACTGCCACAGGAGCTGAGCTGGGGGTACATTTTTGCACTCTTACACTCTTCTCATCAGTTGCTTCATATTCATACTAATAACAATTAATTTTCATTGTATCCTGATATAACTATGTTGACTGAAATGGAGTCACACAAGGGATTAATTTGGTCCAGTATACTTTTCCATCATTGCATTTCTTGCCCGTGTTTTTTCAAAGCATTATTATAATAAATTAATTTGAAAATTGTTAATTGTTCAATTGTTAATTGAAAAGTTAATCTTATTCTCCAGATTCTCCAAACATAAAACCTCCAATTCTTCTTAGCAAATATTTACAGCCTGGGACTTGGGCAGTAACTGAGTATGCAGCATCAGAACTGCACTAAAACAGGAGGACAGCAGTGATTTTTAAAACCAAACACAGTATTTACAAAGCATGTAGCACACAATGGACAATATTGTAAAAGAAAAATATAATACATGTGTACAATAAGGTGAAAACAAATACGTTTTCATTTTTTATTTTGTTGACTGGTATACAAGGTTCTAAAAAGGATTTTTTTTTCTTTTTCCCTTTGTGAAGAACGCACTACAGATTTACAGTATTATATTCTGCTGTATACATTTGCTAACAAAAAATACCACTACTGTATCCACACCAGTGACAAATCTGCCAGAAAGTGACTAGTTGATATGCCTTTTTATTACTGCAGCTGCCTTGTTTTTTTTAGTCAAAATAAAAGAAAATCACAGGATCCTTAAAATAATAGCTGACAGCAGGTAGTTACTGAGAAATGCATGTCCCTGGCTCTTAACTTTGTAGCATCCATCCAGATGGCAGATTAGAGGCTGGGATCTGCAGGTTGGTGACAAATACACGGGTAATAGCATTCAGCTTGCCTAACTGTAAAAGTGAATTCACTACTCCTCTTTGATTGTAGACCTGACATGTCAGATGAGAGGAGGCTCTGGAAGAAGCTGCCAAAGCAATAGCACAAATAAACGCCAGACACGAGCTCTGCTTGATGTAGGATTACAAACACTGTACCCATCATCAATTCAGATTTAGCTGATATGTAAAGGCAGTGGTGGAGTGACACCAGCTGAGGAGCAGGGAGGCAGAGAGCTGATGGGTGCCTGGGCAGGGTTGCAGGAACCTGGCAGCCTCTAATGACTTCTCCCCACCCCACGGGGGCACTGATTGGTTTTGCCCCAGGAAAGCAATATCTGCACGGGGGGTGCAGAGACCTCACAGCCTGGTTTGTTCCTCTGCCCTTCCCTCCTTGACTTTTAGACAGCTCTGATCTATCTCCCTGCGTTTTTGTTTTTTTGTTTTTTGTTGGGTTTTTCTAATTCGTTTTTTGGTTTTTTTCTCCATTTCTTTCTTTTCCTCAGAAGTGCAAAAACAAGCTGAGGAAAGAGGTGACTCTCAGCACTGACTTTGCATGAGGAAAGTCTTCCAGCAGGCCAATTACCCCAGCCAGTAATTAGCAGTGCACACGCTTTGAGGGTCTCTGGGCTGGGCCTTGTGCTCTGCAGCAGCTACAGGGCAGAAATCACATCTTGAAGGGGGGTGGGTTCTGCATTGTCATGGGATGGAAATTCCTCTGGTGAGGAATCATGGTTTCTAGGGCTTCCTGCAGCCCGAGTGTCACTGAAGCTCAGAAACCTCATAGAAGCCTTCCAGTACCTGAAGGGGCTACAGAAAAAGTGGAGAGAGACTTGTGCAAGGGAATGAAGTGATAGAAGAGAATTAGGGGAGAAATCAGGAAGGAATTCTTTGGTGTGAGGGTGCTGAGCCCCTGTGCCAGGTTTCCCAGGGAAGCTGTGGCTGCCCCATCCCTGGCAGTGTCTCAGTCCAGGCTGGATGGGGCTTGGAGCATCCTGGGCTGTGGGAGGTGTCCCTGACCATGGCAGGGGTTGGGATTAGATGATCTTTAAGGTCCCTTCCAACCCAAACCAGTCTGGGTTTCTATAACCTTCATGCTTTCATTTTAGTGTTAGAAAGAAGATGCTGAAAAGGGCAGATAAAGCTCCTGTGCTCTGCACTGAGTGGAACTTTATCCTGATATCCTTGTTCCACCTCTTTTTGCAGGAAGCATGCTGCCATTTTGTTTATATAAATATAGAGTGTCTCTGCTTTGTAATTTTCCATGTCTTGTTTTTTCAATGAAGATGGATAGTGAACGTGTCAGTGGTGTTTGGAAAGATGCAGGTGGAGAACATCTTTATCTTAAAACTAATTACAACTCTAGGCTTCCTGTTCACAGTTACCTTCAAACTGCAGTCCACCCTTTCTTTGCTTGGAATAAAGCACTATCTATTGAAGGAAGCTTTTTAAAAGGGAAAGGTTAAGTAAATCTCAAGAAATCCCACTTTATATATGGAATTGTTCAACAGGTATATGTAAGATGACATGAAAAAAATACACAGTGGATTAGAAAACTGTTAAAATATAGGATAAATAAGTATACATGCTTATTGGGTTTTTCTAAAGTGTCTATTTGTGATGTTTATTTTGCCTTGACTTGGAAGATCCATCTAGACCAGTGCTTTTGCTCATTTGTCACTATTTTATAATTTATATGACAAAATCCTATTGGAAAGCCAAATGCAGGAAAGACAAAGAGTAGTGTAAAACTGCTGACAAAGATTTTCCAAAAACCTCATCCCTCCAACGTGGCTATGGAGGAATTAGCTGGGGAGACCATGTGGCCATTACCTGTATCCCCAAAGAAATAATCCTCCTGGTATCTCCTTGCTCTGGCAGGAATGCAGCTGTGCCAGGCTGTCTTCCCAGCATGGGAGAATCTCAGTGCTGATGGCTAAATCTTGCTTTACATTGCCCAGGTTTAAGGTTGAATTCTGGCTTAGTGCAGGGGATTTAAAACAGTGTGAGCAGAAGGAGAACTTCACCAAACTCCTTAATCTTTGCACAAAATTAAAGCTCAGCTAGATGAGAATGAGCTTTTTGTGTGTGTATTAAACTCTTATCCTCCCATTCTGACAGAGCTTTTGGAGCTCAAACATACCTGCAGTCTAACCCAGGTGCCTATCCTATCCCTCTGTTACTGCAGTGAAAACCAAGGATTCATCTATTGAGATCAACAGATTGGAAAGCAATATGAGGACATCAAAATCTGAAATCTTTTGAAGAGAATGCAGGTGAGTAATGAGAGTATCATAGGTTCTCTTCCTGATCAAGCTTCCAAGTTTCACTTAATTTGCCCTGATAGTTAAAATCTGTCAGCTCTCTTCTCCTGAGGAGCCATTTCTCAGCAGTGCTGCTCTTACAGCACTCACCCATCTCCCTCCAGCACCCACAAAAAGTTTCCTTCCCTGAGATCTGCTTTTCACATGTCTGATTTATTGCCCACAACTCTCCATGTTATTGCATCATTTTTTTCCTAAATGATACTGATTCTCAAATAATTTGGTTTACCAGCCAGCCTTCTTATCATTGCTTCACATAATCCTGTTTGTATTAAGTAGATAGGAACAATTAACTTTGTTTTAAGTGTACTTATTTGAAATACAGTAATGGTAATATCTGCCAGAAGCAAATAAACATATTAGCAGGAAATGCTTAAATGATCTGGATAACCCTATGAGCCAGCATAGCAGGTGGTAATATCCTGTTTTTAAATTACATTTCAGCAAGTGAACATAATAAATCCTCTTGTGTTATATATTTCGCTGGTAGCAACTTATACTCACATTATTCTATTTGACCTCATTACTGCTAATCATTATCACATTTTTAATAGCTGCCACAGTCAGTGAAACAGTTAATACAGTATTTCTTGCCGAAAGAGAGCCTGTCAGGTTATTGATGACAAATTAAAATTAATAAAGAAGATCTGTGTTGAATTTGAGGGAATGGAATAACTGCGAGCATCCAGATGATTGGAAAGGCCTCTGGGGTACTCTGGGAAGAGTAATGTTTTTGGTGTACGTGTATTGTCTTGAAAGGAACGCTAAAACTGCCAAATCTCTGCTTTTGCCTGGAAGACTTCCTGAAATAGGAGCTGTATTCTTTTGGCCCTCATCACATGTAATTTATCCCTGGGAGAGTTATTTCCCTCTCTGTACACCTCCACTCGGCGCTGTAATAACAGCCAGGCGCCGGGGCACCGCGCTTTTATTTACCTCGCTGAGCATCTTTACAAGAACCATCACCAGCAGGTCTGGATGAGGCAGTAAATAAGTAGAAGTCCAATACTGAATTCCTGCCCTGGCTCTTGGCTGAAAATCTCACCTATTGCTATTGATTTAAAACTTTCTGGGGCCGTGCAATCCTCCCGGAAGCATCGCTGCCCGACGTCTGGGTGTTCCCCCTCCTGCACCGCGGAGCTGACGGGGGGTACTGGGCACTAACTAACTGGCTTTATGAAAAATTAATGCATTTACATATCCTCCAAACACTGCTGCCCGTGTTTAAAGAGCAGTGTTTATTAGAGGTGAGGGCTCCGTGGGGATGGGGAGGCCGCGTGGCGGGAGCCGTTCCCTGTTGGGGAGGGCAGTTCAAGGCCATCCCGAGGTCCTGAATTAATTGAACGTCGCAGTATTAGCTCAGTCCTTAGCAGACAGTAGTCCACACTGCAGAATCACCAGACATAATTTTGACTGTGCCCAGGAGGCATACCAGGGAGACTGAATTATCTCTTACCAAAAGAGAAAGTAGTCCTTTGAGGTCAATGGTGGAGGTCGTCAGTGGGTCAGAGCAGAGAAACGCCAACGCCAGATCTGCCCTAAAAAAGGAAAAAAATAATGGTCCAATTACTGAATGCAGGCAAGTCATGCAGAATTTCTTCACAAAAAAAGTGGTGGGGGTTTTGTTGGTGTTTTCTTTGTCGTTTTTTTTTTAATAGAGAAGGAGATGACAAGCTGACAGCAGGTAACAGAAGTAGCATTGCAGGGAGGTACTCGCATGAATTTTTTGGAAAGGAAAATAGAGGGCTCCTCCACCATTAATTGCCTGGGAGATATTAGGTTGGAAAACTGCTGTGTGGTGTTCAGCAGGTTCCTCTGTATTTTGTCAGATTATGGAACAAAGTGCTGGGGGATCACACTCTCTTCTGGTCTGCTGCGCTAATCTGCTTTGCCTACAGAAAGGTCATGTTGTTACTTGAAAGGCATCAGCTAAACGAGGAATGGTTAAATAAAAAAGACTGTTTCTTCTAGGAGTTATTTAGTAGTAGCCTCTTTTGGAGGGGAGAAAAAAAAAAAAGGCATTATAGTCTTCTGGTCATAGGAAACTGGAGCAGTTTTGAGATCTGTGCCCAAAGGTTCAAACACATCAGTGCCTGTACCCCCAACAAGACACAGGGTCCTGGCTGAGTCCTGGTGCTCAGCTGGGCAATGACACCATGCTGTGACACATCCCTCTGCACCCCAAAATGCTGCTTTTCAGACAGGGCTCCAGGGTGCTGAGAGCCTCAGCACTGAAGGCAGAACTTTGTGCAGTTCACATGGTTGACAAACACCCCTCAGATTGTCCTGATGGTGAAATTTGAAATAAAAATATAGGAAATGAGGAGTTAATTCAATTAAACCTTTTCCCACCCACATTTTACCTTTCCTCACTACTCAAGGGAATAATTCCTGGAATGTATATCACCAGCAGACTTATTTTTACCATTATTTTTAACTTAATGAGTATACCTTACACATCAGAGAGGAAGTACAAAGGTTAAATTTTACATTAAGAGCACATTGCAACATGGTATGCAAATACTCCTATGCAAATCTAAAGCCACTGGAAGATAAATGTGTTATATTTTTAACCAGTTAACTATGACTGTGAAGTATGGCAAGATATTCAGTAGTTTCATTTTATATCTTTCTTGTAAATAATGCATAAAGTATGTAGATGTTGTCAAAATATGATTAAGCTATTAGCTTTATAGTTTTCATAGTTAAGAATGTGTTCAGCATGTAGCTCATAATAACTCATTTCTAAATGCAGACACCATTATAAAATATTTCTTGTTCAAGTGAATGTTATCATGTGACATAATGATTTTGCTTAAAACCAAGTTAAATGAGGAGTAAAATTAAACAATATTGCATGAATTGTGTTTGACTAATTTTGTGTCACATTATATTAGCCAAGCTTTCAAAATATGTGTTAATGACAAATAGTGTAAGCCCCTAACATACTTTATATGTCTGTAAAATCACCCTTAAGTCATTAGCTTTTAAAGGTTCATTTTGTTTGCAGTTTTTGTAGCCACTGGCTTTTTAGTGATTACTTTTGTCTATGAAACTAGACATGATTAAAAAAGAGAGAGATATTTTACATAAGTCTTTGGGACTTATTGCCATATTATGGGGGAATACTGTGTGCATTAAAACAATGTCTAATAATTGATGAGCTCTAAACATAGTCAAGGGTGAATTTTAATGTTGATGTCGTATTTAAGTAAGAACCACACTGAGCTTTTAATCAACAGTTTGTTTCTTTTACAGCTGGATTTATCTGTTGCCTGCTACTAAAATCTTTCATACCAGATGCAATGGAAGCCATACAGACCTCTGGGTTTGATTCAGAAATGCCCATATGTGCTTCAGTAAGACAATAAGATAATTGTCCTTTTTTTTGGCTTTTCAGAAAAGCTACCAGAGTTTGTGGCAGAGGGGAACTTGCAGTCGTTGCACTTTGTGGGGAAAAGTCTCTTTGGAGTTTCCATTGGTGGGGCAGGACTATGTATAGAGTGATGGTGTGAAAGAGAGCAGGGCAAAAAGCTGCACAAGTTCATTTTCTGGATGGGCATTAGGGCTCATTGGAGCCTTCACGCCCAGGTGGACATCTCTGCCCTCTCTTTAGCTATTTTACTGAAATTGTCTGGTTTTTATCTGCTGTGAGGATTTGAAATAGAGAGGGGTGGGTGCCCAGCTGAGCTCTGGGCCTCATCATGGGGATTTTGGAGAGGTGTCTGCCCTGTCACTGCTCACTCAGGAACACTGGGTGGGCTTCCCACTTGAGACCAAGGCCAGGCAGGTCTGATACTATCTCTTAAGTATTTCCTCAGAGGGAATAAAAAAGGCTTTTCGTGTGGTGATCTCCTCCTGTGTATGTTAAACTGTTAAAAAAAGAAGGGAAAGCCATCCCAGTGGGCAAGGGTGATGCTCAGCAATGCCAGATCACTGGGTGGGAGTAAGGGCAAGGTACTGAAGTGGGTGGAAAAGTGTAGAGAGAAGGCAACGTGGTGTTTTTCAGTGTTTCAGTGCTCAACTTCTTTGATAAAATCTTCATTCTGCCCACCCTACCCTTGTGCCTTAGAAAGTTACAGCTTTATCTCAAGAATTTTCCCTCTGGACACTTGTCAGAACAAAGAGTATGGACTTTGCATATCATTTATCCTCTTGTATATAAGGAGCTTGTCACATCTTAATGTTGAACCTCACCAGAGAGCAGACCTCTGGAGCACTCAGAGCTCTGCTTTGCATTTGGGTGGGAAAAGCAGATTTGTGGGGCCTGCCTGGCTCCTGCCTGCTCTGCCAGGCAAGATGTGGCATGGGAGGGGGGCAAGAAGGGTGTGGGAGAGGTGGTGGGCAGGAGGACAGGCACAGAGAACCCCAGGAAAGATTGGGGTCTTCTGGAAATCACTTCTGAGGGGGCTGAGCTCCTTTATTTGCTGCTTTCATCAAACTTCTGGTGTGCTTCTTTAGTATTGCCATGAAATAAAAATTGCTCGTGAGGACTCCACTCAAGAATGGTATAGAAATGATGATATTTGTATGCATCTTTCTTTAAAAAAAGAAAAAAAAAATACCCCAAAATCCAATAGCTTACACTTTGTTATGACCCTTCTGATATATTAGAGCCAAATTCAATTGCTCTTCTGGACAGAAAGATTGCCCAGGGGGAGCAGGGGTCTTGAGCAAGCAGAGAAGAGAGATTTGGGAAGCAGGATCTGGTGGGTTGTGTGTCTGCCAGCAAGGTCTGGCAGAATAACCATCTGAACAAGGCAAGGACTGGACAATTTACTTTTATCTTTTTTTTCAGACTTTTTACCAGGTAAAATACATTCCCAATATTGAGATTTTTTTTAAAGGATTTGCAAGACCCATTCTGGTTCCTGCATTTTGTTAATTTTCAAGTGTCACTGAGAAGTTTAGTGAGCTTTCTGGCAACTTCCATAAAAGAAAGGCTGTCAGTGGTGATGTTGAACACCAAAAGGGTTGGGGATGGGCCTGATCATATTAAGTAATACCCTTCTGACACCTGATTAATACTCTGGGTTTAATCTATCATGATTCAATGGCAGCTCTGCCACAGTATTTCACAGAGTTGATTGAGCTGGTGATTTCCAGGGCTATTTCTGGAAGATCAGTAGAAGAAAAACAAAGCAGGTGAAATGGATAGCTAGTAGTGAAGTTGTTTAAATATTTATAAAACATTTAGCTAATACTCAGGATCCATTTAACATATCCAAATTTCATACATTAAGATGAATAATTGCTCTTCTGTAACACCATTCCATTAATTTATTTATTTATTCTTTAAAATTTTATTATTACATTCCCTGTGACTTGAAGAAAGATTTTGAAAGTAATATATTGTCCTTGGAGCAAACTCCAAGTGATCATAAAATGTCAGTCTGGAATAATGCCATTTTTTATGAAAAGAGTTGCTGATTTACTTTGCTGTGTTGAGAACAGAAATTAAGAGAGAAGAAAGAAGGAGAAAAGAAGAACAGAAAAGATGAAGATGAAGATGAAGATGAAGATGTGAGGAGAGAAGAGAAGAGACAAGACTTTTATTTCCCCAAAAGAGTGTGTTTTAAGGAAGAAAAAAATTAGCATTTTATTTCCAGGCTGGAAAATCACATTATTGTAACAACAGAAAAATTTCATAACTGAATCTTGAAATAGCTTTTAAAATTAAAATATTAACTGTTTGGGTTTTAGAATGAAAGAGTTACTGAAGGAAAATATTTAATGTTTTAAATTCAACAGTGTTCCCTAGACCCTCTAGTACAGCCCAGTCTATGCTTAGAAAGAGCTACTTCATCTATTTAATTAAGAGAAACTACTATCAAAGCAGATTTCGCATTTAAAATTCGTGTTTAAACTTCTCACAGATTAAGTGAGCTTAAACAGTTGCTATTCCTGACTTTAACAGCATTATAAAATACATTAGAGATTGAGAGGATAAAATTCTGCCATGTTAGGTTATAACCTAACTGCTATTTGCAGTTGTAAGGACTACTAATGGCGCAGGGACAAGATTTATTATAGTAAAGACATCCTGCTTAACATTACCCTTGTCATTCCATTAATAATGACTGCTTATGAGCCATCTCCTTGGCATCTTTGTTGTCCTGAAAACTTAAAACTCGCAGCACAATTCTTTACGATGTGCTACATTGCCCCCTCTGGGTATTCCTGACCATTATCCCATTTGGTTATATTCAAAACTGCTGCCTCCTGAGAGAGCATTAGGGCCGACCTTTAACCCTGCAATATTCTTGGTTCAAATGGCGTAATAACATGTAGTGAATATTTACAAGCATACTTATACTATAATAGAGTACTGCTGTGAGCATTAGCACATATTTTCTGCTCAATCAGGCTTTGATGTAGAGCTTGGCTTGTACCCTGGAGAAAATGCAGTCCCCAATAAGCTGTGCTAGTGAAACACCCTTGAACCTAAACAGCTTCTGCAACACAAACTGCAGACGAGCAGCAAACATCTACAGGGGCAACGCTGCCCAGCCTGGGGTGTGCAGGGGGAGCAGAGCCCAGCCTGGGATACCAGGGGTTTTAGCTGCCTGGATTGAGGAAAAGGGGATCTCATCCCAATAGAGAGGATTAAAAGCAATAAGCTTTAAACTGGAAGAGTGTAGATTTAGGAGTTAGGAATGGATTCCTCACTGTGAGGGTGCTGAGCCCCTGTGCCAGGTTTCCCAGAGAAGCTGTGGCTGCCCCATCCCTGGCAGTGTCTCAGCCCAGGTTGGATGGGGCTTGGAGCAACCTGGGTAAGGTCCCGTCCAACCCAAACCAGTCTGGGATTCAATGATGATTCCAACAGAAGCAGCATTGCCCACACCTACCTGCTTTCCAAGCAGCTGTGGGAGCAATTCTGTGTCACAGCCCTGACTGTGACAGGGCAGCTTTCCATCTCTCTCTCTGTCCCACCTTTACCCTCCTCCCCCTTTCCTTGCCAACACCCCTGACACCTGCCACATGCTTTCTGCTTTCCTGGCAGCACTGCACAAACCCTGATGGTTTGAATGTCCACCTCTTGCTGCACGTCCTGGCCTGTGCTGGCCATGCCATGCCATGTCAGGAGACTTCACTGGAACCCCTCTGCTCCTGATCCCATCCTCCCTATCTTCCTTCCTTCCCCATACCTGTCCCAAAGGATGGTGTTTAAAAACCTGGAAAGTGGTGGCAGATAATTTCACAGGTATCACGGGAATTGCATACAGGGGCTCTTCCAGGTTTGTAGGTGGACACCTACACTGCTCTCAGATGAGGAGAGCTTTGGCTTTTCTGTGTCTCCATGCAATGTTAGGCTTCCTCTGCAATTAGCATCAGTCCCTACCCTGCTCCTGCCCTGATGATGATGGAGCCATCCTCTCCAACCTGGCTGTGCTTTCCCCCCCAGCCCAAAACATCCTGAACTTGTCTTTTGACAGAATCTGCACCCAAACCTGCTCAGGCACGCTTTCTCATTTTCAGGCCTTGGAAAAGAAAGGGTCACTTAGTTTTGTTGGTTTATGAGTGTGTAGTTAAGCTGCTTAGATAAGAGTCCAGCACAGAGGTAATGTGAGCTTTTGAAATCAGTCTCCCGTGGCTATGAAAAACTTTGCCTTGGCAATATCTGTCTGTCTTCCGCCAAAGAAAGAATAAACCTTCCTTATTTTCTTGGTGTAACTTATAAACCTGTTACAGTTTTTGCATTAAAATCTCCCTATACAAAGGAGATGTCCATTTTTGATATTTTATTCATAAGATCCCTCAAGGTGTCATTGAAATTCTTGCGGTCTTTCATCAGCATGATCCACTCTTGGAGAGTACACCTGCACAATAGATGAAATGGTTGTCCTCAGAGAATAATGGCAGCCATCCTGAAATTAATTTGGTTCCAAGTAATTATCAAGTTCATATCTTTCAGTTTGCTGGGTAACTTTTTCTTCCTTTCCATGATTTTTTTTTTTTCTCTGCATAGAGTTGGCGTGGGCTGACAGTGCTGCTCCAGAGCCCCTGTACAGGCTGCTCCTCTTCACTGGGACTTCAGCTCATCTTGGTACCTCTGGACCTCTGGACTGCTGTGCAGTGCTCTGTCTCCTCCTGGAATTACTATTTTTTGGGTGTATGAAGGTAAATAACATGCCATACAGAAATGATCACAAGCTATCTGTTTTAACACCACTGCCAGTGATGATTAAGACAGAAGAGCTCTGGGTCTGCTCAGACATGCACAGCTTAAACAAATGGTATCTGAAAAGAATATTTTTAAAAAATTTATTATTCTTTGGTAGAACTTTCCTGTGGGTATTGGTGCAGCACAGGGGTCTGGGCAGAGGAGGAGCCCAGCAGCTTTCTAGAGATTATTAGGGGTTTCTCCTTCTTTCCCCTGGCTGTTGCCAACCAATTTGTATTTTGAAGGAAGCCTGCAAGAAATTTTGTGTTTTCTTCTGTTCTTTCACTTTATTTCTGTTCACATAGCACTCCTTTTTCCCCCCACTGGCAGTAAATCCTTAGGCTCAGCCATCCATTTATTACCAGTTGGCAGTTGTTCAGTCTTCCAGTCCACAGTGATCTGTTTTTAGCTGCCAATAGTGCAGCATTAACAAATCTGTTCTGATATTTATCTGTGGCAGTGTCTTTTGTTAAATGAAGAATACAAAGTTTAGGACATACTGTATTGGTATTTTTATTGCATCAGGTGGGGCACTTAAAACTTCCCTCTGATATTTCTTCAACTCAGAATAACATCTCTAGCACTCTGTCCATGATGCAGTTTTCTCCTCTAAATTTGTTGAGGTTCTGATTCCTGAAAAAGGAGGTTTTGATGGGAATACTGTTTGGTTTTTTACTTTGGTGATTTCATAAGGAAATCTCAACACCATCATAAACGGTGAATAACTTACTGATCTGGGTTTTTCCCAGTTTCCTCATGTGTAATTATCTGCATTTTTACATAGAAAAGTATTTTGCACCCCTTTAGGTCCCACCACATTGGGCTGACAGGCCAGAGCTTTATCAGTGGGAAGGTTCAGGCCACAAGTTGGTGCCTCTGCAATAGAAAAAAAAAAAAAGGCCCTGTTTTTCCTTATTTATTTATTTATCTATTTATTTTTAATGTCTGGGGAATGATGTGGGTTATAAATTGCATTAACATAAGGAAGAGCTAACGCGATAATTGTGTTTTACACTCTTTTTTTTTTTTTTTTTTGCAGAATTTGGTGGCTTTAATTAACCAGCCTGCAGATGGACTGGATAAAAGATTCATTTCACAGCACATCTACATCTTTCTGCAGTCATCGTACACTTAAATTGCAAATTCTCCTGAACTGTAACCCAGTGCCTTATAGCTCTTGATTCTACATTTCCCTGCAGATCTCCTGTCTGCAGTCGTGTCAGGGCTGGAGGATGTGACTGTTAGCAAAAGGTAGAGCTACACTGAACTGCAGAAAACCCCTGACATTCAAATGGTGCTCAGGGTCTGGTTTTAGATCACCAAGATGGGAACCTGAGGAGGAAGAACCTCTGTAGAGCTCTCAGTGCCACAGGTGCAGGTGGTGTCCCCCAGACGTGGCCCTGCAGGTGGTGTTGCACATGGCTGGGGTTGCCTGTGATGTGGGGATGAATCACTCACAGTCTGTCACTCAGAGCATGGTGGTTCCTCACAGAGCAGTCCCCCCTCCAGCAGGAAGGTCTGAGCAGGCACAAAGTTTGCAAAGCTGCAGGAATAACCATGGGGGTCCCTCAGCCTGACATGCCCAAGTTTATCAGGCAATGAAAAGCTCATACTCCTCCTTTCCCCCCCATGACTGTTCCTGCATAAATCCACACAAATTCAAATCACTGACAGCAAGGCTCTCTTCTCCACCACCTCAAAGAATCCCAGGCTGGTTTGGGTTGGAAGAGACCTTAAAGACCACCTTGTTCCACCCCTGCCATGGGCAGGGACACCTCCCACAGCCCAGGGTGCTCCAAGCCCCATCCACTCGGGCTGAGACACTGCCAGGGATGGGGCAGCCACAGCTTCTCTGGGAAACCTGGGCCAGTGTCCCAAAAGCCATTCTTTTTCAGGTCCTTCTTTGGAAACTTTTTCCCTGAACATCTTCTGCATCCTCCTGGTAGGTGGTGCTGGCCCTGTGGGGCATTTTCACTTTCTCATTGCTGGTTCCTGGGTATTGGAGCCATTCTGATAAAAAACTCCACTGATTAATGCAAAAAGCAAAACCTCCAATAAATTCAGAAAGGAAGTGTTTCAGCCTGAGATGAGGTTTGGCAAAATTATAAGCACCTGGGAACAGGGCTGTAGATGAGGGAATTCAAGTCACTGTTAACATCAGTCTGTTACGTACTATGACTTTACATGTGTAATTTTAATTTCCAGAAACAGGCTTTGATGCCAAGTGTTTTATAGCCAGAGGAATGATTTCCAACAGACTTAAGTAAGTCTGGTATCAGGCCTGCAATGACAAAACCCAGAGCAAACATGTTTTGTTGTACTTAAAATTAAAGATACCTCCTTTTTGATGTTTCAGCACACTTTTTCTTCCTCTCCTAGAGCTGCTTTTCCTTTTTCTCTTCTCTTCTCTTCTCTTCTCTTCTCTTCTCTTCTCTTCTCTTCTCTTCTCTTCTCTTCTCTTCTCTTCTCTCTTCCCTATTTTTTTTCCTGTTCCTAACAATATGGGAAATGTACACCTCACACTCTTATGCAATAGGATGGTTTTCACTGAAGATTTTGCATGTCCATGTTCCCCTCTTAGGGTTTTCCTTTTGCCAGTTGAGCTAATATTTGTGAGAGGTTGTTGCCATGGCACACACATTTCTGTGGATTTAATAACCTGTGTTACTTTGCAGTAAAAATTTTTACTAATCTCCTGCTTAAAACTGCTTTTAAAAATCCATTGGAGCAAGGGTCCTGGGTTAGTACTCTGCTCCCAGAGGTGATTATATTTTTAAGATTCATAGAATCACAGCCAGGTAACAGTACTTCTGCTTTATCTTGGGAGCTTCACAGCTGATGATACTTTGTTAAGTACAGTGAGTTTTAAAAATCATCCCAAGGCTGTTGGTGATGAAATCCCCCAAGGGCAGGGATGAGCAGGGATCCTGGCAGCTGGGCTGGAGGATGCCCTGGTGCCTCCACTCACCCTGGTCAGAGGTAACCTCCTGAGTACTGAGGGTTTTGGGGTGGTGTCTGTGCCCTTGGCTCAGATCCCATCTGCTGGGGGTCAGTAAATGGGATTGCTTTGGCCTTGGCCCTCTGGATGTGGGTGCTGGAGTGTGGGGTGGGATCAGGTCCTTTCACCTCTCACAGATTCAGGCTTACTTAAGATTATTTCTCTTTTTTTCCCCCGGTGCCTTTTTTCCTCAGAAATGTAACTGTTTATAATCAGTTTAATGCAGATGAAACCATTACTTCTTCACTCTTCAGAAACTCTTTATGCTTCTTAATTAAAGCTTTGTCTGAACACAAAATAATTAATACATAAAATGAAGCACAGGGAAAGAATTGACTGCGAAACTAGTCACTCAGTTGTATATTTAAACAATATTTAATCATTAGAGTAACACAGTGCTTGCACTTTTGGAAAGAAAACAAGCCTTATACTTCATGTTTATTTAACACTTTGACTAGTTCATTCTTGGAGGTATGAAATGAGGCTTATAGAGTGCCAGAGCAGTAAATCATATGTTCTGAAAATTACTGGGTCTTAAACAGTAGTGTCATTTTAAACCTAAGCAGTTCAGTGGTGAACCAGCATATAAAACTGACCTCTTATAACAACATCTACTGTTTACACTGAAAGGCAAGTAAAGGAAATAAAAACAAGGCATAAAATATGGTGTAGTAAGGATGTCATTTACTTGTGTTTTTGCCTCTATTCTGGATGCTGATGGGTATGATAACTTCCCTGCAGCTAATGCATTAAAGACAGTGTATGTGAAAACTCCTATGGACATGTGTACATATTACCCATGTACAGACAGAAAACATGGGCAGTATCTGACACTCAAGCACTTTCCATGGCTATTTGCTCAGATTTTAAAACACATTTGTTTTGGCAGTGTGCTTGCTCACTTTATAACTCTTTTTTTTTTTCTTACCCCCCCCTCCAGTGTTCTAATGAAAGACTTTATTGTCAGGAATATTTGTTGGGGGGAAAAAAAAGCCAACAAATTCAAGGCAAATATTCAGTTTCTTTTGTGGAGAGTGAATGCTGAATATCTGAATTTGTAGGTGTGATTAGCTTACACTTTGCTCACAAGCACAAAGGCACTGGTTCACCAGAGATTCTCATAACCAGCTGCAGACTTGGCTTCAGAGTACAGGATAAGCACAGAGTTCAGCTCAAAACCTATTGTTTTGGTCAAATTTTTTCATTGCTGTTATTTGCAGTGAAACCCCCAAGACATCCCTCACCCCAAACACCAGTGCTCTCTGCACTTTGGTGATACAACACATAGAAAAAGGCTTCTCCAAGTCCTAGCCTGCTTCAGCACTGGTACAAGTTTATTACCCAGTCCCAGAGGAGTTGGCAATGTTGTTCCTTCTCCTAATTGGATAAATGCTGACTGAGAGAGGGAAAAAAGCAAAAGCACCTTTCCCAGCTGCCAGCCAGTCCTGGCCCTGCTGATGGACCCCACTGCCCACGGGTGCTCTCTGCTTGGAGAACCCTGAGAATTCCTTTTTATTACTTTGGATCCTGAATTAGTTAATGCTCTGATGATGAATATTTAAAAAATGTGATCCCTCAATTAACTGTATCTGTTGTGTTTGTGAACTGTAGAGAACTTGCATTATTAATGAACACACAAGGTTAATATTAGTTTATTTATCATTTGGAATATGACTTTTGAGTTAATCATACAAGTCATGCCATGTTCAGTTTTGATTAATGCAAGAAGTTCATGCAGGCTTTGTTAACCAAATATTTATTATGTGTGATGTAAGTAATAAAGTATTTTTTCTCCATCCTAGGTCCCATACACAGATATCTTCCATTAGGTGGAAGACTTAAGTTTATTTGATTTAAAAATACATATTATAAATTATAATATAACTTGTGTAACAATTCTGATTTAAATGTTGCTCAGCTCCTCTCTCTGTATAGACAAAACAAGGTCTTGGTTCTGAAAAGCCTGTGGATGACTCAGTGATTTTTAAAATTTTTTTTGTTTTTAAATCTTGGCTGGGAAATATTTAATTAAAACGATTTTTTTAATAATAAATGGTTTGTCAGCAATACCTGAATTTAAATTATTTTTTTCTTTGGTCAGTAAAATAAATACTTAGGCAGCACCCAACTTAGCAAGGGTTGGGTGTTCATTCAGTTCAGACATGTCTGCTTTAACTAGTTTCAGTGTAGCTGTTACAGTTTTCATCCATAATATATGATCCGTTTGTAAGAATTTCCTCTACATGTGAGAAACATATTTAATGCTAACATTCTCAAATTGGAGTTAGTTATAAATAATGCACTAATAGATGTGAAAGAGCGTAAATGATTCCTTTGTGTTGTACCTGTGAGGTTGTTAGTGTTTCTTTAAAAAACAAACAAACCCTCTTTTGCATGGTATTTATTCCCATCTCTTCCATCAAAGGGGTTACAGTCTTTGTACCTTTTTATGTAAATTAAAAATCTTTAGCCAGTTCTGTGTCAAAAATAAATAGTTGAATGAGCTTGCAGACAACATTTATTTTGTATGTACATTAATGGGCACTTCCATTTTTTCCTGCAGGCTAGAATCCACTTTGAAATTCATGTTTGATAAATTCCCTGGCTTTCCGAGTAATTTAGCTGTCTATAGGGCTGTTGATCCTTTGAGTGTATTGCTGAACCATTGGGACTTGTGCACCACATCTGCATATCCAAGTTCAAATATATACTCAAGATGATTGGTTTAAACTTTAAGTTGTTGATCTTATTCCTGATAGATTTGTCAGATTGTCTCCCTTTTCATTTCTAAAATCTGTGCCTAATCCATAAATACCCCTTCTTAAATATGTCTCTCACAAAGTCACTGATTGAGTTAGTCATTCTGTAAGCACGGAGCTAAATTAATATTCAGCATAGCCTAATGATCTTAAGACACAATGCAGTCTGTGCACGGGAAGGAGAATCTGAGCAGGGCACTTACAGACTGAGGTGAGGTCCTGCTGCCCAAAGCAGCAAGGAGCCCTCTGAAGGTAACTTCACACCTCCCCAGGGCTTATTTTCACTGGGATATGAAATTAATGGACAAGGGTTCTTTTTGGTCTTCCTCAGCTTCTCCATGTCTTAATTTAGTTTAGCTTTGGGTTTTTTTTTCTCTCTCTTTTTTTCCCAGAGCAGATTTGGGCTCTCATTTACCATTTGAGGATGGCACAGCAGATGTGACATCCAAACTACAGCACTTGGAGAGCTATGGTAAGGAACAGCTACCTGCAAATTCTAGCCAGACTTATTTCAAATGCAACCCTCCCAGAACTGCTGTGTAATGCCCTTTAGGACAGAAACTCCCTCCTGCCATATGTCCTCCTTTTGCTCTGGGCAGTGTGTGTCTTCTGCCCTGGTGCAGACACCTGCAGTGGTTGTAGGTTCCCTTCATATTAAATTAAAAAAAAAAAAAAAGGGGGGGGAGGAAAGGGATTTAGAAGCTATCTTGTTAATATAAATTAATTCAAAAATCTCTTTGACCATAACATCACTCATTCTACTATAAAGCAAGTTGTCTGCTTTGCTGTCTGCAGGTGTGACATGATCTGAAATGTTTTTCAATGCATGAGAACCATCCAAGTCATCTGAATTGAAAGTATTCATTATGTTCTTCTAATTTTTAGAGGATTCACCTTTATTGCTTTGTTCCATTTGCTAACTTCCTTCCCTTCAGCAGACTAGACAGGGGTGCTTTGTTTTGTGGTGGGTCAGCAGCATGGGTGTAATAACCTGGTCTGACACTGGTGCAGAAGGAATTGCAATTACACTTTTTTTTTTTTTCCCCTATTCTTTATAAGGAGATAATTCTAATAATGTACCTTGTGTGGTCCTTCAAGGTAAATTCCAATAAGTTCCTTGTCTTAATTAATAAAGCCGATCTGACTAGTGGTACCAAGAGTCAAATTTAGAGTCTCTTGGGCCTTTTTGTGATAGAGAGGAAAAGAGACACAGCAGGGAGGGTTTTCTTGCTTGTGTGGCTTTGGGTTTTTGTTTTTGTTTTAATAATATTTGAAAACTTATCCCTGATTTTATATTCTTAGCTGGGGTTTAATGAACTGAATTGATTAGCATCAAAAGGATTAGGGAAATATATTTCCTAGTTCTGAACCAATCGTAGGTCTCTGTACAGATGTCTCTGCCTCTTCTCACAGAAGTTAATGTTTATCTACTTAAAAGTCTTTTGTATTTTGCTGCATGTGCTTTTTGTAAGAAAGAAAAATGTGTACAGGTGTCACGGGGGAGGGAGGGGGAGTAGGACCCATCAACTCTGAAATTAAACTTTTCCTTTTAAATAAACCCAAGTTTGCTCAGCAGCAGTACCACGGTGCCATGGCATTTAACATGATTTACTACTCTGCTCACTTAAATTAACAAATTGGACCATACTTCATCAAGGTAATAAGCACATCTATAACCTTAATAATGTGACTTTCTCACAGGTGCACTCTAGCTTTGTCTCCACACCCAAACCACTCAGTGCAGCAGATCCTTGCTGCCTGGATCTCCTCATTTTCCCTCTCAGGTCTGCTGCTCCATCTTACCAGCACCAGTGTTTGTTGACTGGGAGTGATAGTTGGAGGAATTCATGCCAAAACTGGTTTTAAATTGGTGGTTCAGCCACGGGTCTGTTTTCGTCAGTAACAAATTGATCCTGCCCATAAAATAGAGCAGACCCCAACTTCTAAACCCTTCTCCTCCAAGTCAATGCTTTGGGAGTCACAGGGTGTGTTCCTAGGGCTTTGTCCTACCCTTTTCTTCTGCCATTCCTCTCTTTGTTCCATTTAACCTCCCGAAACATCAGACTCCATGGCTGCTTGGATCTTGGTAAGAAAGAGGTATCTGCTCTTCCTGCGCCAGAGAAACCCCAGCCCACTGTCAGGAATTTCCTGGGGGAAGAGGAAGGACCCAGACCTGCTTCCACATAAATAGTGGGAGTTTGTCCCTGAAGTCCCAGAGCCCCGGGATGGTTTGGGTTGGAAGGGATATGTGATAGCAGCCAGGTGACAGATAATCCCTGTGATCCCCTCATAGGGCAAGAGAAAAAGAGCAATAACGGAGAGAGGCCTGGAAAAAAACTAGACCAAAGTTGGTGAAGTATTACGACCAATAAAAACGGTAATTACAGACATATATAAATATGGAGCCAACGTTTCTCAGTCAATTATTACTTCCCAACAGAAAAATCCCAAACTAGACACAGCGGGAGATGGAAGTACCTGAGTTCAGGTCCTGGTGACAGCTGAACAGCCCGGGAGTAGCTGAGATGTTCCCACTCAGGGAGGCAGGAGAAGGCAACTGGAGAGCAGTGATCTCCAGTCAGACAACGGGGTTCAGGAGCACGGACACAGGAACAGGCTCAGGCAACATGGCGCCCCCGGCAGCCGGGGCGGGGGAGGTCTGCACTCAGCAGGCGCCATTTTGTGATGAGGAGACAGCGTCATTTCATGCAGAGGAGGCGCCATTTTATGATGAGGAGGCAGTGCCATTTTACGATGAGAAAGCAGCACCATTCTATGATGAGGAGGCACCATTCTACTCTCTGGATATGCCATTTTACGATGAGGAGGCAGCACCATGTTGTGCTGAGGTGGAGCCATTTTACGATGAGGAGGCAGTGCCATGTCGTGCTGACGTAGTGGTGTTATTTCACACTCAGAAGGCAGCAGCATTGTACGATGAGGTGGTGTCGTTTTACCCTGAGAAGATGCCATTTTTACGATGAGGAGGAAGCGCCATTTTGCCCTGAAGAGGCAGCGCCATTTCACACTGAGGAGGCAGTGCCATTTTATGATGAGGGGAAAGCGCCATTTTACAATGAGGAGGAGGCGCCATTCTACTATGAAGAGGAGGAACCATTTTACCATGAGGAGGCACCATTTTATGATGAGGAGACGGCACCATTTTGTGATGAGGAGGCAGTGCTGTGTCATGCTGAGGAGGCGCCATTTTACGATGAGGAGGCAGCGCCATTTTGTGATGGGAAGGCACCATTTTGTGATGAGGAGACAGCGTAATTTTGTAATGAGGAGGCAGTGCCATTTCATGCTGCGGAGGCACCATTTTACGATGGGGAGGCAGCGCCATTTTATGATGAGGAGGCGCCATTCTACTCTCAGGAGATGCCATTTTACAATGAGGAGGCAGCACCATTGTACGATGAGGAGGTGTTGTTTTACCCTGAGAAGACGCCATTTTTACAATGAGGAGAAAGTGCCATTTTGCCCTGAGGAGGCAGCGCCATTTCATACTGAGGAGGCAGTGTCATTTTATGATGAGGGGAAAGCACCATTTTACAGTGAGGAGGAGGCGCCATTCTACTATGAAGAGGAGGCACCATTTTACCATGAGGAGGCACCATTTTATGATGAGGAGACGCCATTTTGTGATGAGGAGGCAGTGCTGTGTCATGCTGAGGAGGCGCCATTTTACGATGAGGAGGCAGCACCATTTTGTGATGAGAAGGCGCCATTTTGTGACGAGGAGGCAGTGCCATTTCATGCTGTGGAGGCACCATTTTACGATGACGAGGCAGTGCCATTTTGTGATGAGGAGGCGCCATTCTACTCTCAGGAGATGCCATTTTACAATGAGGAGGCAGCACCATTGTACGATGAGGAGGTGTCGTTTTACCCTGGGAAGATGCCATTTTTACGATGAGGAGAAAGTGCCATTTTGCCCTGAGGAGGCAGCATCATTTCACACTGAGGAGGCAGTGCCATTTTATGATGAGGGGAAAGCGCCATTTTACAATGAGGAGGAGGCACCATTCTCCTATGAAGAGGAGGCACCATTTTACCATGAGGAGGCACCATTTTGTGATGAGGAGACGCCATTTTGTGATGAGGAGGCAGTGCTGTGTCATGCTGAGGAGGCGCCATTTTACGATGAGGAGGCAGCACCATTTTGTGATGAGAAGGCGCCATTTCGTGATGAGGAGGCAGCGCCATTTTGTGACGAGGAGGCAGTGCCATTTCATGCTGAGGTGGCGCCATTTTACGATGGGGAGACAGCACCATGTCGTGCTGAGGTGGTGCCATTTCACGCTCAGAAGGCAGCACCATTGTACGATGAGGTGGTGTCGTTTTACCCTGAGAAGACGCCATTTTTACAATGAGGAGAAAGTGCCATTTTGCCCTGAGGAGGCAGCATCATTTCATACAGAGGAGGCAGTGCCATTTTATGATGAGGGGAAAGCGCCATTTCACAATGAGGAGGAGGCGCCATTCTCCTATGAAGAGGAGGCTCCATTTTACCATGAGGAGGCACCATTTTATGATGAGGAGACGCCATTTTGTGATGAGGAGGCAGTGCTGTGTCATGCTGAGGAGGCGCCATTTTACGATGAGGAGGCAGCGCCATTTTGTGATGAGAAGACGCCATTTTGTGACGAGGAGGCAGTGCCATTTCATGCTGCGAAGGCGCCATTTTACGATGATGAGGCAGCGCCATTTTATGATGAGGAGGCGCCATTCTACTCTCAGGAGATGCCATTGTACAATGAGGAGGCAGCACCATGTCGTGCTGAGGTGGTGCCATTTCACGCTTAGAAGGCAGCACCATTGTACGATGAGGAGCTGTCGTCTTACCCTGAGAAGACGCCATTTTTGCAATGAGGAGGCAGTGCCATGTTATGATGAGGGGAAAGCACCATTTTACAATGAGAAGGAGACGCCATTCTACTATGAAGAGGAGACGACATTTTATGATGAGGCGGCGCCATTTTACCCTGAGAAGAAGCCATTTTACAACGAGAAGGTGCCATTTTATGATGAGGAGGCTCCATTTTGCCCTGAGAAGTGCCATTTTACCCTGAGAAGAGGCCATTTTATGATGAGGAGGCACCATTTTACACTGACCCTCCTGGGCAGAAGAACAGTGATTGGTCCATCCAGGTCTCCTGACCCATCCTCTCCTCCTTATAAGCCGAGATGCTCCTCACCTGTGTGACTGCTACAGCCTGCAGAGAACTGGTGGAAGCCTCCGAGAGCTCAGGTAAGCACTTTTATTTTCTAAAAAATACATTCTGATTCACCATGTTGCAATGCACACTGTTGCAAAGTCTGTCCCCATCTTATAAGCTCCTTTTAAGGTTGTTTGGCCCTGGTTGTTGCTTCAGTGAAAACGTTTCCTTGGAGGAGCAGGCAAAGGGAGCAGAGACGAGGTGTACAGCCTACCCCTGCTTCTCTCAGCATGTGTGTCCTTTGTAGCTCTTCAGTATTAAATATCTTTTGAGCTCAGTTCCTACCCCCTTGAAGCAGCACAACTCTGAGAAGGAAGCAGAGGTTCCTGTGTGGAGTGCAGGGCTGTGGGCATTCAGCTCCAGGTTGTGCTGTGTTTGTGGGGCTGAGCAGAGCTGGAGCACTCCCTGGGCCTCTCTGCTGAGCTCCGCTCAGACTCCGCAGGCTCCAGAACTCGGAAAAAAAAAACCAAACCAAACTGGCTGCTGTCTGCAGAGCTGCAGAGTACGTGTGGCTGTGAGTGCTGTTCCAGGCTGTTTTCAAACACATCTGTGGATTTCCTTCTTGATGTGCCTTGGTTGTTACATCCCTGAATCCTCCTGGGTTCTGCTGGGGTCACTCTGATTCAATCTGAGCAGTACTTGTACTTCTCCTGGCCTCCACAGAGCCATTCCAACCACTTTTCTTACATTTCTGACATTTTTCTATTGTTTCCCTTTCCCTGCTTATTCTGAACTTCTTCCTCTGGGATTTCAGCTGTTTTTTGGTCATTTCCGAGATCTTTTTAGGCTCTTTCCGTTGCTCTACTACCCCATAAGTTTTCCTATTCTCTGTGTTCTGCCTTACTAAGTTTTCTGCTCCTCCCTATGGTGCCCATTGCATCTTCTCCCATTCCACCTTTCCCCTTCTCTCCCTCCTGGGCTCTTGTGGACAGGCCAGGTTTGCTGTAGTTAATTTTTGTTTCATCTTGTAGTCAGTATTACATAAATAGTGGAAGTTTGTCCTTGCCCCAGGTGATTGATGGGAAGGTATATTTGTACATATCGATTGAGATAAAAAATTAGTAGTTTGCAATAGGAAAGGCAAATTAGTCATCAGAAGGAAGGTGCTTGGAGTATTTTAAGAGTTCCTTGATTAATTCTCATGCTGTGAGTTCTTCTGACAGTAAGTTTTATGTGCTGAGATGTGGGAGGATGAGGCAGTAGTATCAGGTTATTGCAAATTTTACTTTTACTCCTTGCTGATTTATTTTACTGGCTCTTGCTGTGATTAGACACAGAGGGCTAAAAATGACTTCATTTTGGGGTGACAACTGCACTTTTCTGTGCTTGAATTAGGAGCAAGGGAGGAGGCTGGAGGTTTTAGCTACAAAATTATTTTACTTTTGCATGAAAATTAATATTTAAAAGCTAGTGTGTAGAAAATGAAAATAGCACTTATCGGTGGAGAAAAGTCCATCAGGTGGATGTTTCCTCTGAAGGAGGAAAGAAGTAATTCTATGATAAAATGATAACTCTGAGAAGTAATTTTTTCCTGTGCTTACTTGACAATTTTTTCCTAATCACCTCATTGAAAGTAGTTTTTAATAAGCATCACAGGAGGCTGAGGGCTTTCCATCATCTTCCTAAAATACCTTCCACTTTTCCAAGGATTTTGTGTCATATTTTATAGTTTTCCTTTATTACAAAGTATAATAGAATTCTTCCCAATAAAAACTGGCTTATGTTTGGCAGTTTTAATTTGTCCAAGAATAATTTAGATAGAAATTCCAATTACTTTGCAAGGAACACATTTGCTCCTGTACTCTCAGCTTGTTTAAAAAGAAGTCTTTGATAATTTGCAAGCATTTCTCATGAAAGGCAATTTCACCTAACTTGAATCCAGAAGGAAAAAAAGGCACACTGAGGTTTCAGTTTTTAAACCGATAACAAAGCACTATATTTGTGCTGTTACATTTCAGCACAAAGAGCCTGCAAAATAACCTTTTTTAGTTAATGGTGGAAAAAAAGATTTAATTGCTGCGAAACACTTACTCTATGTATTATCTCTTTGATTAGAAGATTCTTGTAAATGACTTATTTGATGTATTTGCAAACTCAGGTATGGAAACCAACAGTAAATTATATGCCTTTGCAGTCTGAGGAGGGTAAGTTTGAAGACTTTAATTCCTGAAACTAGCAGAGGTGCAATGTTTGGGAACTGGACTTTTCTTGTGTGTTTGAGTGTTGGTGCCCATCAGACTTGAGTTAGGAGAACACTGTCAGAGAAGTGTGTCATAAACCATGCCAGCACTCCTCCAAGTCAGCTAGAAAGGTGAGCAGCTGCATCCAATTCCCAAATCTGGTGCTGTTGAGCAGATAAGGGTGTGGATGGGCTCTGCCACCTCTCCCCCACCTTGTACCCTTGGGCAGCTTTGCCTAGCACAAGCCAGAGCTCTGACAAGACCAGGTTCCTGCAGCCCAAAGACCTCTCCCAGCATGTGCATTGTGAGAATGTTCATGAAATGAGGAGGGAGGTGCCCGAGCTGCCTGTTCAGGGACTCAGTGTGTGTGTGTGCCCACTGGCCCTGAGAGCATCCTCCTCCTCCTCAGGAGCCCCCAGTGTGAGTCACAGCTATTTACTCTAGGCTAGCACACTTGATTACTCTTTTAAAGCATTGTTTTAGACTTCCCAGGCAGTACAGTCAGTTCTCATTAGTTACTAGTTTAGAAGCCCATGGTATATTTAGACATCATATACATTTGTCAGTGAAGAGTAGCTTAAATGATCTACTTTGTTCGCTGCTTAATTATGTTATTTTACTGTTCCTGAAAACCTGACACAAGGCAAATTTACATTACTGTGCTCCTAATTAGCCAATAATCCTCTAGGATTTGAATGATACATACCCCAAGTAATTTCCTCGTTCACTAAATATGAATTTCCTTACGTTAGGTTAAAAAGATGGCACAATGACAGCAGGCATCTTGATGATGACAGCTCTCAACATGTTTGTCTCACGAGTCAAAAATCTATTAAAAGACACATAATGATCTCAGCACTTTCTTTAAGTGTAGAATGTGAAATCAATAGAGTTGTATACAAAGAGGAAGAAAATTTATGTCTTAACACTTGTTAGGATGCCCACCAGCACTGAATGATGCAAAGTATGGTCCTGCTTTCCTGAACACTCTCCTCTATCTCTTCATGCATTTGTCATCTCTGCAGCTTCTTAGCTCAAACAAAAATGCAGATTTGGAGGCAGGCTGCTCTAAAAGAGAGGCCTTGTAGGGTCCTTCAGGCACCTTTTGTTCAATACTTGATTTCAAGTGCACTCATCTCATGCATGCAGTAAAATGCATCATCTTGGCTCTGTCCACCTCTCTGGATGTTGGACTTCTATGTGCAGAAAGATCATGGGCCTTGTTGGTGCTGTTGTTGGACATGCTATTCTCCAGACAGTTTAAATTAATGCATTGCTGCATTAAATCTTTGTCATGAATCCAGAGGCCACGGTGATGGGTGAATAAAAATAATTAAAGATAAATAGACTGTAACACCTTTAAGATTGCTGGTTGTTGTAATATGGAGTTATATACCACTGCCAGAAAACTACTTAAGTTTTTAATTAGTGCAAAAAAACTTCCCATGGAGACTGACTTGTGGCATGCATACAGAGCTCATAGGCTAAGCTTCTTCCACATCTCCAAGACTAAACTTCATGCAACTAAATGGAAATTCAAAATTTTCTGCCTCCTCCTATAACTTTTCCATTGATTTTGTTTGTAAAATAGAAGCTTCATTAATGCAGAAGTGGTGAATAAAGGCACCCTCTTTCATCTGCCACATAAGCAGCATATGCCCAGTGTTAGACAAAGAGATGTTCCTACCCAGAGATGCTGCTGTTCAGTAGATGGGAAGTTAACAACAACCTCAGACCATGAACATAGTTAGTTTGGAGCTGTGGTGTGGTAGGGGAAACAAAAAAGAAGCAGCATGGAGTGGGGGAAAAAAATCTTTTGTCACTGCTTGTGTGGGACAGGTTTTGAGTGTTTCTGAACCCAGTACCAAGGAGTAGATTTGTTTCCTGCCTACTGCACCCATGTGGATGCACTGCAGAGACACCACACTGGCAGTGGTTGGGGTCACTGGATGAGGATGTGACCCCCAGGCCTTGCAGAGATCCCACAGCACTTGGTGCAGCAGTGGGTATGCCAGTTTTCTCCTGGCCAAATTCCAGCATGAGTGGGCACTTCAGTACTTGTTATCTAGGTTACCTGTGTACTTCTAGTTATATATAGTGTTGTTTTCCTGGTCCCAAACTGTTTTCTGAAGGAATTCTGGCCTTTTAGTTGTCTCCCAAGTTTGGTTTCATTTCATGGTGAGGGAGGGGACTCCATTGCACAGGGAGACACTGGTGAGCAGATGATGCAAAAATTCACACTGACACTAGAACAGGAAAAGTAATCTTCTGAGGGGGTATGTCTGGACACAGGGGGAAGCAGGATGCTGCAGTCCAAGTTCCTTGTGCTCTGGAACTTTATATTTTTATATATTTATATATTCCCCTGTCCAGTAACAGATCAACCACTGTAAAAAATATGATGTAGATGCCTCATAATAATGGGATAATATTTAAGCATTGTTTACTAAACAAGAAAGGGGCAGGATGCCTAGGGAGTCAGTTCCAGGCATGGCAAGAGAAAAAATCCATGATGAAACTGTTACAACAGCAACCTTTACTCTAACCCTTGGCAGATGCACAGGCTTTGGTGGCTGTGAGAATTTTCCTACTGATGCTGTTAATTGAGTTTCTTGGGTTGGGGTCACCAAAGGCTTCAGCTGTGACACTGAGTACATAAATACATCTGGGTCCTGCAAGCCTGGGAAGTACAGGACTGTGTGCTCATGGCCCATGTGCCACCTGGATGCCAGTGTGCTCCACCCCCATGTCTTCCTCACCTGGTGTTTCTGCTCCATGAAGACACCGTGATGCTGAGAGCTTTTGTTCCTATCATGCATTCAAACACCACTATGGCTGAGTGCTCCTGTCCTCCCTGCTTCCCTTGGGTACTGGAAGGGGGTTTGGGTGATGCTTTACTGGGTGTTGGTAGGAAGAGGAAGAGCTCTTCTGGGCTCTTCCTGTGCATCTGCCTTGAAGTTCAGGCTTTCCCTGCAAGGTGGTTTCCATTTTTCCCCAAGAAAGGTGAGAGAGCAGACTTGAACCCTGTCAGGGGTGTGTGGGTTTTTGTGTGAGGTTTGATGCAGTCCAGTGATGATTTTACATTAATTTCAGTCCAGTGATGATTTTTTACTTGAAATTCAGTGCTTCTCATGAAATGAGAGAACCTGGGAGAGGTTGATCACAGAATTTGTATGCACTTTGCTCATGTATCTGCAAAGTCCCTGTATGTGCAGTTGAGTATGCACTTTGTTTGGTTAGGAAAACTCTTCTTTATGGTCTGTAAACCAAGTGAATAAAATTGAGAGGGGAAATATATACTGTGTCAGCTTGCCAGTATGCAAAAAATATTTTCTGTTGTAAAGACAAAGCCTACAGAAAGAAAAAATGTAATCGTGTTACTGTATGATCATCCTATATAAGCACATTAGTAAAGCACTGTGATACCAGTCGTATTGTGAACTTAAAGCCACCCCTAATTAAACTGTCTGCATCCCCCAGCATTTCCCTGTAATGATGTCAAACCATGCAGCAATTAGTTGTCCCTCTATGAATGTAAACTCTATTTATAAATCATATAAATTTAACCTGCTTTGCTTATGGAAAAGCTCCTAAAATGGAATTAATTATTATTGTAGATTTTTGAGTTATAATTTATTGAATTATTTCTGAAGGTCTTGATGTAATGTTTTCTGTGATTCATGGCAATTAATTATGGTAGCAAAGGTAGCACTTATTAAAAATCTCAGATATAATTCGGGGTAGGGCTAATGGTGTGTACAACAGCATGTGAAATATTTTATTGTACTAGCACAATTGCTGTGAGTTTATTTTAAATCAAGATTTAGTCCATTCAAAGGAAACAAGTGCCCTGACCTTTCAGCTTTCTCCATTTTGTACTTTCAGCTTTCTCCTGCACTACTTCAACCTAATTTGAATGTTAGGTTTGAATACTGAAGAAGTATGCCCTTCTGCAGTAGTTCATCTTCTCTTTAGAGATCAGACTAAATGCCCGTGGCAATGTGCTAGGAAACATAGCACATTACCATGAAATAGCTCCATTAGAGACAAAGAAATGTAAACAAAACAAACACATTTGCCACTGTTTTTAGCTCAATTATATTTTTCCTATTGATGGCGTTGCATAAAATGAAAAAGTGCTCAAGACTGAAATTTAGTAAACCTTTTGTTGCAATTTACTCCAGAAAAACCTGTGTTGCTGGAGGTGGATGGTTTACCTGAGCCATCAGCTACATAGCACGTTTATGGTTATTGTATTTTACAGGTTGATAGATTTTTATATTCTGTCCAAGTCAGGATCTTACACCACCTGGTTTATTATTTAGTAATTTACAGTGCAGTCAGGCATGTTTGGTTTAATGTAGGATAAACTTATAAATCTATTGTTCCTCCAGTTGCTGGGGTTGGTGTGCAATGAACTACAGAGCTTGATGCGTACATACATTTCAGCTCTGCTTATTTTCTTTGATAGGGAAGCAGGCAATAGATAACACAGTGACAGTAGCATCCCAGGGGATAGCAAAATGTGAGAGCAACACACCGTCAGGTTAGTAGGTCATTATTGTATGAGCACTGAGCCATTAATTGACTACTGTACCAGGCTCAATCTGTGTCAGATTATGGCTTTTGGCAGCAAGAACTGTTATCTAATAGCTAACTTTGCTTCCTTACTATCTTTTTATTAGGTTTTCTGATAAAATTAGACATAAAAAGGTAAATATATTTGTTTTTTTTAAAAAAAAACAAAAGCAAACAAGCAGCATATAGAACAGAGGTAATATTAATAGAGAGAATTTCCTGTAAGGTACCATCTAGCAGAGTTTTTGTTAATACTTTTGAGTATGTCTATTAAAACTTCTAAGGAAACTAAGTACTTGGGTACTTTTAAAGGGGAAATAGATACTATAGGTGCAAGGCTTTCAGAAATTGGTCTCTGGCATCTGAATTATTTTGCTGGGCTTTAGCACTGAGTAAGAATAAGAGAATAAGCACCCTGTATCCACAACAATAAACAGCATTTTTATGAACCTTGCTACTTTCTGGTAAAATCTGCTTTAAGAATAAGAGGGGATTGCCAGAGGCAGCACAGCCAATGCCACAGCTGGAGATCCCTGGCCAGGCAGGGCTGAGCTTCTTCCTGCAGGACTTGGCTCATGACAATGGAGGATGCAGGGCTGATGGGCATAATAAAGGGAAGAAATCTGTGTTGTGAAGTAGATTGGAGGAAAAAGGCATCTGTTTTTTGGAAACTGGAAAATGTCTGTCTTCATGAGGGTGAAAGTGTGTGTACCGGTGAGCTGGGTCAGGTAGGATGAGGCTCTGAGCAACCTGGTCTGGTTGAAGGTGTCCCTGCTCACTGCAAGTGAGGATGGACTGGGTGACCTTTAAAGGTTTCTTCCACTCCATACTGTTTTGCTGACTATGCTGGGTTTCTTTGAAATCCTGCTTGTAGTTCAGAGATGATTTCAAGTTTCTGCCATCTTCAATGAGATCTTCAGGAATATTTCAGGCTGGAACTGTCTTGTCTCATCTCTACATCTGCCAAAACCAAATCCAGATACCCCAGATGAGATGAGAGCACAATTTGAATTAAACTTTGTTCATTTTTAAAAAGTGCTTTGCTAAGAGCTCTAGTCCATAGGATCACTTGGACCTTGGTGAGGTCAGTGTGTAAACCAGGCAGTCAGGTTTTCTGTAATTCCTCTAGAGGAGTGAAGGGCTGCCAGCAGGGTTTTGGGGTACATCAGTTGGGGCTGCTCAGTGCTTGGACCTGATGATCATAAAGGCCTTTTCCAACCAAAACCACTCTATGATTCCTGCTTTGTGGTGCATCTGTGTTTGGCTCCAACACCTGAATAACACTGTCAGAGCCTTAATTTCAGTTCTCACTCATAAATCGACCTGCTTGTGACCTTGGGCAAAATGGTGCAGCCAGCCAGCCCTCAGTTTCCCTGCTTTGCTCCCCATTAGGAATGATTTGTTGTCTTGAGGGTGGCAGATAGCATGAAAGCCCAGTGTGATTATTAATAGTTATTGATATTTATTTAATTTGAATTGTTTATTGAACTTTATTTAATTTGAATTGTGTTTAGATTAAATGTTATTATAGTTAATGTTTTGTGGATTCTGCCATGTGTCTAAATTTGAATAATGTCCACTGGATTTTTTTCACCTTTAAAAGACCTGGGTAAAAAAGTGTAGCACTTGAACTCAGAGCATTTCCTCTCCTTCTGTTATTCTGCACTTTCTCCTTCCTCTGTTAGCAAAATCACTTCTAGAAATTGGATAGCAAAATATAATTTTTTTTCAGGCAGTGATGTCTGATTACATTGATTCTACACTATGTAGTGCTCATAATGCAGATTCCTGCTTTCCATTTGCTGTAAATTTCTGGTTACCATTTGCTGCACCATGTGATGAGGCTGTTTCTATGGTCTCTGCTGCATCTTGTCCCCTTGGTATTTTTTTTAAAAACTCATTTGGAAGAATTAACTACCTTTATGTATTTAAAATCTCACTCCATGGAAATCGATGTACAAATAATTTTTATGGTTACAATAAGTAGGTTTCATAACACAATACAAATATCTGTATGTAAATCTTGCCTTGGAGGTAGCTATCTACTGTACATCTCAGTACTTATCCCACTTTCACACCTAATTTTCTTTGTGAATCACACATAAAACTCACATATTCTCTGCTGTGCAATGAAATCATGAATTCTTAGCATGCCCACACATAAGACATTTCCCTGAGAATAATATCCATAACTATTTTTTAAGAAAAAAAACCCTTTTTTTCTTTTGGTGCACCATTTATTTTTATGATAATTTAAATATGTTAATACTATACCTAAGAGTTTTATATACATGCACATTTTGCATAAAGAAAAGCTTCTACTCCCAAGCTTCAGTTTGAAGGTTTGTAAGGGGAGAGACCTGTTCAGAGCTCTGAAGCCATCTTTGGACACAATATTAAATAAGACCATAAAACCACATTCTCTCCAGACTTTTAACAACTCTCTTGGACTCCATGACAGCTCCAACATACACTTGTTTTTGCAAAGACGGGTTTTATGATTAATCCTTGCAAATTTCTGTGAGCATTTCAGAAGAGCACGTGTGCAGCCAGTGTGCCCCTGCATCCCAGGCCATGAGGAACTGGTTTGTGCAGGGTGGGAGTGCATTTACATTTTTTTCTCTTTCCTCCTCCCTCCTACTTCTGCCTGCAGAAGTTGCTCACTGCAGGTGTTGCTCTGCATTTTCCTTACAGGCTGTTAATGCCACAACCCTTCTTGAACATCCACCTCTCTTTGGTCTTGTTGGGGGCTCCCTGTGGGACCCCCCCATCCCCCATCACACCCTCCTCACATCAGGTTATTTCCCCTCCCTGCAGATTGAAGTGGTTTTGTGCAGTCCACATCTGAGGGATAAATCCTTCCTCTGTTGGGGCTGGTGGCAAGCCTCAAGGGCAGAAGAATTCCTCTTTAACCAGAGCCTTGAGAAGGTAGTCCTCAGCTACTCACATCCTGAGGGTGTTACAGAAAATGCGGTGGTTTTTCTTTTTTTTTTTTCATTTAGTTGCAATACAGAAATTTAAAATACAAAATGCAATGAGATCATATAGGCTAAGTGGAAATGCTTGAAACCATTAAAATACATATAAGAAAATAAGGGCAAAGGTGTTTAGAAGCTTTACTTAAATTGTGGTTGCTGTTATCTGGGCCTTTTTCAAGTGGATATATGTTATGCTTGGGGAATATCCTAGAGGAAAAGTGTTGAGTGCTATTGGTCACAATTAGGCAGTGCAAGCACAGTCCTGAAAATCTTACTTATTGAGCAGAACTGTGCAGAAATTTGCCCCTCATGCCTTGGGCAACCCCAGGAGGAGAGGGGAGCACTGCTGTCCCCAGACTTTGCCCCACACCCATGGGATGAGCATGTCTGGGGACTGTGTTGCAAATTTGGGTCTAGACATGGGGGAAAGGGTGAAAAGTGCTGCACTGGGGTGTGCAAGTGTTGGTGTCCCCCAGTCTGGGGAGAGGGGATGGATGTCACTAAAAGGTTACTGGAGCTGTGGCTCTTGCTTTTCTAGCAAAACAAACAGCAAGTGGCTGTGGATGTGGAACTGCACAGGATGTGGATGGTATTAGGACATAAAATATATGCATTTTTCTCAGGATTATTTCCTGAGGAGTGAGAGAAGCACCTTTAGGGAAAACCCAAAGAGTTGAGTTGGTTTTTTTTTTCTTAAGCACTGTGGCCAAATTTGTATGAAAGCACCAGTGTGGTAATTGCAAAAAGCAAAACATTGCTCTTTTAAAAAGAAATATATGCCTGTAGTGTGTGTGG